>NW_009941892.1:572-781 GCF_000696875.1 Nestor notabilis | reverse complement strand
CTGGCTCTCTGTACAATCAGGGCGGTCCACTTACTCCAAGTGGCATCAGTGACATGATGTGGAGTTGCTTTTTCCCCTCTGAACATCCAGCCTAGGACTGGCAGTCGGGGAACTAGGAGGAGCTGTGCCTCGGTGCCAATTACTTCTGAGGCAGCTCTGACTCCCTCATAGGCGGCCAGTATCTCCTGCTCTGTAGGAGTATAATTGGC
>NW_009941892.1:0-226 GCF_000696875.1 Nestor notabilis | reverse complement strand
TTTTTAGGAGGCGGAGCAATGGCTGTTATCTTATTGATCCCTTCTGTAGGGATGTGACGACGTCCATCCTGCCACTTAATTCCCAGGAACTGGATCTCCTGAGCAGGTCCCTTGACCTTACTCCTCTTAATAGAGAAACCAGCATCCACCAAAATGCGGATTATCTGCCTACCTTTCTCATAGACCTCTTCTGGGGTGTCACCCCACACAATGATGTCATCGATGT
>NW_009941891.1:1888-2186 GCF_000696875.1 Nestor notabilis | reverse complement strand
CCCCGCTTCCCCACCACCTCTCCCCTCTTGACATCCATTATCCCCTCTTACCCATCACCTATCCCCCCTCTTGACATCCATTATCCCCCTTTCCCCATTACCTCTCTCCTCTTGACAGCCACTGTCGCCCCTTCCCCACCACCTCTCCCTGACGTGCGGAAAGCAGACTCCACAATCTGTAAGGCTGTAAAGTAGGTGTGTTTATTGAGCGCTGGGCAGCGCGGGGGGCAGTCCCACCAAAACCCTGTGCACCCGTCGTCACAATTTGTTCTAAATTTATACAGCAACTGTTGCCTAC
>NW_009941891.1:0-1079 GCF_000696875.1 Nestor notabilis | reverse complement strand
TTCTTGCTCTATTCCCCTGAACTTCGGGACAGCCTCGTCTGGGCTCCGTAGAGGATACACTCAATTGGACTTTTAGATGGGAAAGAGAGGAGCAAGAGCAATGCCAGTGGCACCGCTGCTGATCTCACTGTGTGCACAAATGGCCCTACACAAGCTTTCTGTCCTGGCTTTTCGGCTGCGGGAGCAGGTGCCTGGCGTTCGTGCTCACAAAGACAGTACCAGCACAACCTCAAGCGGGCACCTTAAAGAATGCAGGCAATTGGACATTTAGGTGGGAAAACAAGGAGCGAGAGCAATGCCAGTGGCACCTTTGCAGAGCTCCCCGTGTGCACAAGTGGCCCAGCAGTAGCTTTCTGTCCTGGCTCTTTGGTGTGGGAACACGGGCTGGACATTTGTGGTCTATACTGCAGGCTGCAGGGCAGCCTCGACCTGGCTCTGTAGAGGATGCATGCAATTGGACTTTTAGGTGGGAAAATGAGGAGGTAGAGCAATGCCGGGGGCACTGTTGTGGTGCTCACCATGTGCAGAAGAGACCCAGCAGCAGCTTTCTGTCCTGGCTTCTCGGCTCTGGGAGCAGGGAGCAGGACTCCGACACTCATGCTCAAAGTAACAGGCTTGGCACAGCCTCGAGTGGGCACTGTAGGTGTTGGACACAATTGGACTTTTAGGTGGGAAAGCGAGGAGCGAGCCCAATGCAAGTGGCACCGTTGCGGAGCTCTCCAGGTGCTAAACAGGCTCAGCAGCAGTTTTCTCCCCTGCCTCTTCAGCTGTGGGAGCAGGGGCCGGACGTTTGCGTTCTACACACCAGGTTGTCGGACAGCCTTGAGCAGGCGACTACGAGGACTCTTTGGTCTCTCATGCAGGAAGCTCCTCACTTTCCCACCTCAAACTCGATCTACGTCCTGCCTCTCCTGTCTGGTGCCCACTCTTGGGCTTCCTGGAACACAGCTCAGAGAGTGCAAATGCCCAGCCTCAAATAACATTCTCCTGCCATCGCCCCATATGTACATTTAATATTGTTCTCTCCAATAACACCACTGTGTTGCAGCCCCAGGGTGGTTTTATCCATCCTTTATTTA
>NW_009941890.1:669-923 GCF_000696875.1 Nestor notabilis | reverse complement strand
GGGCAATGGGAGTATCTTCACCCCAAAGGGTGCCCAGTTCCTTGCGTGAGCAGGGTGAGCTTTCAGAGCCAGCACATGGGCAGTGGTCCTGCTTCCACCGCAAACCAGCTCGTCCATGCTGGACCATCCACTCAGCACCCATCAGACAGTGCAGCAAACCCCAACTAGCACCCATGGGTGCCCTTTCCAGAGCAGGATAGACCTGCAGAGTGGCAGGACCAGCCCCACGGGTCCGCTCCGGGAAGGGGGCAGGC
>NW_009941890.1:0-224 GCF_000696875.1 Nestor notabilis | reverse complement strand
TGTTGGGGGGTACAGGTGCTGGAAGATTCTTCGCTGCTTGGAACCCCCCTAAAATCCCAGGGCAGGGATAGTGTGGGGCACAATGTCTAGGACAGGAAGGACCCCACAGTGACTTGGGAGGGGCTGCAGAAGGGTTGAAAGGTCTGGAAGGTCACCCCTCCCTTTTTTTGGAGACCCCCCTAGAATCCCGCTTGGATGCAGCCGGTTCCCAGTGCAGAGATAGG
>NW_009941889.1:598-878 GCF_000696875.1 Nestor notabilis | reverse complement strand
CCAGGGCCAAAATACCCCCAGCCCCACCAAAACACCATCCAATGGAGGCACCCACAGCTCCACCGAGCATCCCTCTTCCATCCCTCCATCCCTGCTCAAGGGCTCTAAATAAACTCCATTCTCCCTTTATGCTCTTGACCCCGGGTTTAATTAGACCCCCCGTTTCCTGCCTATATGAGAAATCACTTCCCCGAGCAGGTGGCTGCGGTAGCGCGGGGGCTGTTGTTGTTGTTGTCTTCGGGGCAGGGGGAAAGGTGGTAAATGGGGGGAAGAGTTTGTT
>NW_009941889.1:245-483 GCF_000696875.1 Nestor notabilis | reverse complement strand
CTTGTCCCCACGGCAGCCGACGCGCCCCTCCCGCGCCATCCCCCAGCACCGCTGCCCCCCAGCTGGGCCCCACATGCACCGGGGGGAATAAAGGCAAAATATATATATACATATACATGAAAAATAATAATAGCAGGGATCCCGGTTTCCTCTCTGGAAAACAAGCGGGAGCGCCGGAGCAGCGTGGGAAGGAGGCGGCAGGGTCCTGGTGTGCCCCCTGGGAAACTCCCTGTCAGTA
>NW_009941889.1:0-208 GCF_000696875.1 Nestor notabilis | reverse complement strand
GGGGCAAAAGAGCCCTTTTCACCCTGTGCATGGGGCAGATGAGCCCTTTTCACCCTGTGCATGGGGCAAATGGGCTCTCTTCACCCTGTGCATAGGGCAAATATGCCTTTGGCCCTAGCTGGCTGCAGCCCTGGATGAGGAGGGGGGGCTGATCACAGCTGATCCCCCCTGAGGTCTTGAGGAGCCCACCCAAACCCCAACAGGGACT
>NW_009941888.1:1174-1672 GCF_000696875.1 Nestor notabilis | reverse complement strand
TCCTCACCACTGAACAAGTGCAAAATCCAGAAAAACTAGTAAACCACTTGAACAAGATGTGCTGTCGTCCTGGTTATACCAGAGAGGGACAAAGGGCGGCAACGTGCTGGGGCTTGGCCTGTGCCTACAGAGCCCTGCTCAACACTGTCCAGCACCTTCAAAGTGAAAAAATGTCTCTGGATCTAATGGCAAATCAACAGACAATGCAGCTACTCCAACTCCAAGCACAGCAGCCACACCAACCCCACTGACAAGCACAGCAGCTGCTCAAAACCCGACAGCAATGGACAACACAGCTGCTCCAAACATCACTGCTACACCAACTCCAGTAACAAATAGAGCAGCTACTTGAACCCTGACAGCAATAGACACTGCAGCCACTCCAGCCACACTGACAGACCCTGCAGCTAAACCAAATGGCCAATTTGTGACACTATCGGTTGCCCCTGTAAGCAGGGGGAAAAGCAAACGAGAGGCACAAACAACAGAAGAGTTACT
>NW_009941888.1:0-263 GCF_000696875.1 Nestor notabilis | reverse complement strand
CCTATGGTTGTACCTGTGGGATCACGGAGAAGACATGAGAGTGTGGGATGGAAAACCCACCTCAGTTATGGAGCAATGGGTGCATGAACTGAAGAGGAGAACAACGGTCAAGGATAATCCTCAAGTGAAAGCTGCTGCTTCAGTCTCTGATGGGCAGTTTCCCGGACGGAGTGGAAGAGCTGATTTTACTTCAGCTCCTGTGATGACAAGTAATAATCCCTTCCTACAAGAAATAAGTGGGCAATCTTGTGATCACTATTAGA
>NW_009941887.1:410-722 GCF_000696875.1 Nestor notabilis | reverse complement strand
GTACGCGCCATTCTGACACCAAACTGCACAGAGTCAGTAAATGGAGTGCTCAGAGCTTTTCCGACTTCTATTTATAGCGGATTAGACACGCCCCTCATCTTTGATTGGTTGATGTACGGAAGTATTTCATTGGGTAACCGCTGAGGTTACTGAATCCGCTCCGAGCTTCAGCAATAGCCCTTTGTCTTATTTTCTTCCGATTAGTTGGGGGAGCCTAAAGGACTTTTAAGGTTTTACAGCAAAAGTTTTATCTCTACAGCACTTACTCCTCTCTTTTCTGTTCCTCATCTGTTTGAAACTGAAAAGAGAGGA
>NW_009941887.1:0-336 GCF_000696875.1 Nestor notabilis | reverse complement strand
AGATTTCAGTAGGTAAATAAGCCTATTATTATTGGAGTTTAGCTTTCGATTGTAAATAAATAATTAGACTCCTTCAGGAAATACTTAGCTCAATGTTGTAGAAAGTCAAAATATAAGTATATAATTAGGATTTTCTAACTAAACCTGTAAGAAGAGATTAGCTTTCTGATAAATCTAGAAAATATGTAGTAAACTCCTTTTAGGAATTGTATGAAAAGAAGCAAATTAGTGAGGGACACAGTTAATAAGATCAAGTCTTTAGGAAGAATAATGACGTTTTCGAAGAAACGGAACATGAGAGGATTCTGTCCGTGGCTGAAATAGAGAAGTGCGGTT
>NW_009941886.1:11005-12700 GCF_000696875.1 Nestor notabilis | reverse complement strand
CGGGTGGTGCCAGGGCTCTGCTCCTGGGTTGTGGCAGAGGTAATGAGGAAGGAATTGGAGGCAGGCAGGAAGACTGTTTCTCATCAAGATGGTCCCATTCACCCTGACTCCTGTCGAAGCCCGTCATTCTCCCAGCCAGACACGCAGTAGAGTAATTCCGTTTGTCTTCTCCATGCTCTTGCCCGTTGCTCTCAGTCCTGGCTCATTCACCAGGACCTTTGGTCTTTCCCATCACCGTTGCCCAGGAGGGAGCACCCTCTCCTGAAGAATGACTCCCATCCTTTGCCTTTGAAAAGATGACCTTATATATTGAAGCCAATGTTGTTTACTTGCGCTCAGCACCAGTTCAGAGTCAAGAGCTGGTTCCCAAAGGGCTCTCCTGGATACGCTAACCAAATGAGGAATCTTCTCCTGTAATTACATTTCTAGGGCAGCAGACATTTTCTGATTCATTTAGTATGTGCCGTGTTGCATTTGTTACAGATCAGATACATAACAGAAGCCCTGTTACCTTAAAAGTACTGCTGTTATCAAGTACGGACTTAATTACAGTTTTACCTAAAACCAGATCAAGTCAGCTCGGCAGGAGCCATTTTTTAGGTCCCTGCTGCCCCATGTTGTTTCCTCCCTCTAGTTCCTGCTCCATCGAGCCCAGCACCAACCCGTTGCCACATCTGCTTTTCACTCATCCCAGTCTTCCAAAACCTACCGAATACAAACCCAAAGAGCCCAGAGGCTCCATGGGGCTCAGGTTGGCTCCGGCATGTTTTACCCTTCCTGACTTTGGGAGCTGCTGACCCCCAGGTAATTCCTACCGGCAGGGAAGCAGCGCGGTGCCCGCTGGTTCTTACATCCGCACTTTGCCGTAGCCACTTTTGTTCAGCAAACCCACCCGAGGTGAGGCCCGGAGCTGGTTTCTGCTCACTGTCATCACTTTCCTCTTTCCTCTGATTGTTATGTAGTTTCCAGAGCTTTCACAGCAGCCCCCACTTCCCTGGAAGCCAAGCCAAGGCAGCCTTCTTCCCGCCTGGGAAATGGCTTTGTTACACTGAGCAGTGTCTGGTGTGTCACTGGTTGATCCTTCTTTTTGGTTGCTACTGGAGGAGGTTTTCCCTTCGGGAGAGGAGAGCGGGCAGCTGGGGACATCAGTTCAGGGACATCAGCTCTGCTCACTGCAGCACTGGATTTTCTGATCTGGACCCCAGGAGGAGAACACAACTGGGGCTTCAGTGCCTGGGGCTGCTCCAGGAGATACCTCACTGCCCAAAATCTCCAGGAATTCCTCATTTTGTCTTTGTCAGCTCAGACACTTGTGCAAACAGTGTCAGGCCAGGGCTGGCCACACAAAGCAAGGTCGGTTATAAGCTGTTCTCCTGGAACAGAGGCACTCGGAGCCGGCACAAAGAAATCTCTGTGTGTCCCCTTTGCTGGCATCCTGGCAATTAACCCAGACAATCACGGCTCGCCCTGTCCGGGTGCTTCCTCATTTTGTCTTTGTCAGCTCAGACACTTGTGCAAACAGTGTCAGGCCAGGGCTGGCCACACAAAGCAAGGTCGGTTATAAGCTGTTCTCCTGGAACAGAGGCACTCGGAGCCGGCACAAAGAAATCTCTGTGTGTCCCCTTTGCTGGCATCCTGGCAATTAACCCAGACAATCACGGCTCGCCCTGTCCGGGTGCCGGGTGGGGGGGGCGG
>NW_009941886.1:0-10961 GCF_000696875.1 Nestor notabilis | reverse complement strand
TGTCCAGCCTGTCCAGGGTCTGGCTGTGCCATGGTCCCAGTGTATGGGGCAATGGAGTGGCCAGTGTCCAGCTGGGAAGTATGAAATGAATGGAGAACTTGCCTGCTTCCAGAAGAAGTGAGGGAAATCACTGGGAATTCTTTTAAAGAAATAAATGTCCAGAAAACAGCAAAATTAGGAGTTGCTTTGGGTCAGACGTGGGCAGCCTGACATAAATGTTGACAATATTTTTTGGTGTATTTGATCTTTTTCCCCCAAAAAAAGGGTGGGCTACAAGAAATCTGGAGAGAAGGATTTGGACAAGGGCCTGTAGGGACAGGCCAAGGGGAATGGCTTTAACCTGCCAGAGGGGAGACTGAGATGAGCTCTGAGGCAGAAGCTCTTCCCTGTGAGGGTGCTGAGGTGCTGGCACAGGGTGCCCAGAGGAGCTGTGGCTGCCCCATCCCTGGCAGTGTTCAAGGCCAGGTTGGACACAGGGCTTGGAGCAACCTGCTCTAGTGGAAGGTGTCCCTGCCCGGGGCAGGGGTTGGAGCTGGAGGAGCTTTAAGTTCCCTTCCATCCCAAACCAGGCTGGGATTGTGGGATTCTATGATTCTATGAAACATTCCAGGCAGAGCCTCCCTGCAGTGACCTCGCACCCAGCAGTGTTGGGTCCTGCACAGCCGGGCAGAGATCCCTGCGCAGCCCCTAGGGCAGGGCTCAGGCACATGCCAGGGTCCAACGGTGCTGCCCCATGGGCTCTGCAGACCCTCTCCCGGGTCAAACCACGCTGGTCGCTGCCAGCACACCCTGGCCTGGGGTGCTAAACCCAGCGCACTGCTGTGGGCAGCGGGTCCCGTCCCTGCAGGACAGGGCGAGATGCTGCAGCGCTGCAGGGACACGGGGAGCCTCAGCCCCTGCTCCGCAGTGGAGGACCCAGCCCAGCCCAGCCCCAGCTCAACACAGCCACCATGGGAAGTGCTTGGGGGCAGATAACGGGCAGGCAGAGGCCGTGGCAGTCTGCTCGAGCACGGCGCTGTGGTGATCAAATACAGTAACTGCCTGCCCAGGCTGGGCCGATGTACTTGTGCAGGGAAGTACTCTTTATAACGAAGAAATGCTCCGTACTCGACTTGCCACTGTATTTCCTACAGGTTAAATCAGTGAAGGCTGAGTTCAGCTTCGCAGTAATTCTTTACATCTTCGGGTTTGTTCTTTTAAAAATTCTTCAGTTTCATTTCTTACCGTGCAAAGTCACAGGAAAACCTCACAGCAGACAGTAAAGGCAGAATGAACAAGAAAACAAATGATACAAAATGAAGGCAATGGGAAAGAACGTCAGTCCTGCTTAAACAGCGCTGTAGAAAACACAGTTCACGCAACCCACCAGGAAACAAATATTTCATTGCACGGTAAATAACGTATTTTTATTTTAAGAGCGGCTGGTTCAAGCCACATCTCACAAGCCAAGTGAATATAAACAACGGGCGTGCAGCACGGCTCGCTCAGACCCCGTGCCCTCCTGCCTTGGAGGGGGAAAGCAAAGATGCCCAGACCCACTGATCAGGAGTCGCTACTGATTTCAGAGGGACGCCTTCAGAGGGAAAGGGACCGCTGCCCTCTGGGAACTTGAGTGAGAAGCCGCAGAGAAGTAGGATTGGGAAGGAGAGGGTTGTAGGGAGACAAGGATCTTGGTGCTGACCCCGGGATGCTGAAGCTTGGCCAGGACATGCATCTCCACTGCGGGCACAGGCAGAGCAGTGATTCCTTCCGAACCTCCAGGGCTGCTGCGGTGCTCTGTGTGCCCTTGCAGCAGGTAACAGATGAGGAGCTCTCCAGTCACTTGGTGTTTTTAGTAGCAAATGAAATTGCTCCCCATCATCAGTATCTTATCTCCTTGCTACAAGGGCATGTCCTCTGCAAACGCTGCTGTGAAAGTAAACACGGTGCAGCGATGGGGTTCCTACATCAAGGTGAACAGGAGGAGGTGGATCTGCTTACTGCACCCTGCCCCGACACTGTGCTGCTGAGCTGCTCTGTGCAGCGTGAGGATGCTTCACACCATAACCTTGAATAGGTGAAATACAGGCCTGGGAACGTAACTGAGATGAGGAGGATAATATTGTTCTGCTCCCACAGCTGCACACCTCATCTGCAGCATCGGTCCCAACGTCCCCAAGAAGCACAGTGAAGCCACCAAGCAAAGGCAGCGTGGGCACGGGGGGCAGTGATGCTGGGGGGCTGCAGGGTCGAGCAGAAGGAGCTGCAGTGACCAGTTCATCTGGGTTTCCAGGCAAAGCTGGGGTAGTAGGTGGGGATTTCCATGGGATTTTGGAGATGCCATTCAGTACTTCTGGAGATATTTTTATGCAGGAAGGGCAGTGGCCTTGCTGTAATTATGAAAATCAAAACGATTTGCACTCAGCCAAGAGCAGGGAGTTAATGTGAAGCTGGCATCAGAGCAAAAGGAGTGTGTGTGAGGGGTGGTCACTGTGTGCCAGAGAGGGAGAGGAAATATTCCATCCCATTTCCAGGAGCAGAGACAGAGCACAGAGGGCTGGGAGCACTGAGCAGAGCCGGGAGGAAATTAATATTTACATAGGGAGAGGCAGCACTTACATCCCTCTGATGGGTTGTACCGGGGCTAATGCACAGCAGACATCCCTGGAAACCCTCCAAAAAGGAAACTGGAGTTTGGATTGGGAACTTCTGGTTCTAATTCCTGGAAACACAGCTTCGGCTCAATTTCACAGTGGTTTGTGACTTTTTTCCAGTGGTTATACAAATTTTGGGAAAACATTCCTCTCCTTGGAATTGTCTTATGATAATATAACCCCACTTAAGTGGTCAGAGGTTTTGTATGGCTTCAAACCACCCCAGAAGGTGCCTGCAAGAAGTCGTCCCCATCTGCCTTGCACTCCCCAGCAGAGGGATCCTTGGGGAGTGTTTATCCATGGCCTGTTGGCAGTTTCATCACAGCCTGCCACTGTACTCCGACACACGGAGCCAGCGAGCCCACAGCACCCTTTGGGCTGTGGTTTGACCTGGCTGTGACACGGATGCTCTTGGATTCATTCTCTGGTCCATGGGAGCCATGAGCAGTGTGGGGCAGGCAGCAACACACAGGCTCAAATGCCAAAGCAGGAGACAACTGAGGACAGGTGAAGGCTCTTCTGCTCCTTGGGCTGGTGTTGGCCAAGGGAAGGGCTTGGTTTAGATGGGACATAAGGAAGAGAGTTTTCGTGATGAGGGTGCTGAGGCGCTGGCACAGGGTGCCCAGAGAAGCTGTGGCTGCCCCATCCCTGGCAGTGTTCAAGGCCATGTTGGACACAATGGCTTGTAGCAGCCTGCTCTATGGAAGGTGTCCCTGCCCGGGGCAGGGATTGGAGCTGGAGGAGCTTCAAAGGTCTCTTGCCTGATTCTAAGGCTCTGGGCTTCCAGGTGCTTTCCATGAAGGGCTCATCCTCCTGCTGGGAGAGGGACCAGCTGCAGAGTGTCAGTGCTGATGGGACACGGGGACAGAGCAGGGTTCAAGTGCTGCTGCTCCAGCCCATTCCAGCCTTTGGGAAAGCTTTGCAGAGCCCCTGGCTGGGGTGGCTGCGCTGGGCACCCGGGCTGCCTGCAGTGGTGGGTGCTGGGGTCCTTCCAGCTGCAGTGCCGGGGCTTGTCTCCAGCTCCTGCGCAGGTACTGGTGTGCGCTGGAACGGGGTGCTCAGAGTGGGGGGTGGCCATGGGTTTGGGGTCGGTGTAGGGGATGTGGCTTGGCTACAGGTGCTCACCTGGTGAATGCTGTTGGGATGTGTGCTGCAAAGGGTCTCACTTAAGATCATTGTTCACAGGGTCACAAGATGGGTGGCTTTAGTCATCAAGAAGTTTCCCCCCAGCCCAAACCAGAGCTGGTATTTGCTAGAAATTTGTCAAGCCTCCAGTAACAATGGTCCCGTTCCGCTTGGCTACGATCAGGGGAAGGAATGTTCTAAGGTTGTCAGGGGCTGACTGATTATCCCAGCTCTTGCATCCCACTTTGGGAGTGAGAGCAGGAGAACGTGGTACGGTCAGTGCTGCTCCCACCTTGGCCATGCATGAGAGCCTGGTACGGTCAAGGGATGCTTCACTGCCCAAGTCATTACACAGGGGCAAGGCCTGATGGCCATTCCTGAGATGCAGTGACCCAGAGGTGTGGGGAGATTCACCACCACAAATGTGTGTTATACTCCTGATGCTGTGGCTCTGCTGGACCTCAGTGTCATCAGAGCCCCTCGTGGGCCCTGGCACCTCTGCCATGCCCAGCCTTGAGAAGCTGAGCTAGGCTCCTGCACGGGGAGCCTGCCACGGAACACAGGGCGGTGGGTCCCCTCCAGACCAGCAGGGGCTGAAAGCTTTGTGCAAGCAGCAGAAGCCGGGAGTTGCTTTATGGGATCCGTGCAATGCTCGTTTCCTTGCCCGGCTACGTGGCCTGTGGTTCGTCTGGCACAACCGGGTGCTCAAGGCTGCAGATCCAGCTGAATGTGATGCTTGGGCTGTGTGAGACTGATTTTAACCTGACCAGTTCTAAGGGTGTCACTTACAAAGGAGAGCTAAGGAATGCACAGTCTTTGGCATTGGTCTGAGTGGTGGTTTTCAAAGAGGATATGTGTGGTGTGTGTGATGGAAAGTGACTTCCAAGTCGATTTTGGTAAGCACTAGGTATAAAAGCAGGTAGGTTACGGCTCTGGGTGCTGACTGCTGCTCTTCCATCTCCAAGGTGCACATCAGTGAGTCCTTCTTACATCCTACATCCCCCGGGCTCCTCACTGGGGTCCTGCACCCCTCTGCCTGTGCTTCCCTCTGCCCACCACAAACCCCTATGTAACGAGCTGTGGAAGTGAGTTTCCATGGAGCATTACGAGACCAAAGCTCCCGTGTAAAACACGGATAAAGGATAATATTTTGTGTTTGCAGAGGAAACGAGAGGCAGCTGCTTGGCTGGGCCTTGGATGAGATTCTGTATTTACCCCAAAAAGTGCGAGTAGGAACAGAGAGACTGCTTGGCCTTTCCTGACAATGGAACTTTGTCATCTCTATAATTACCCCTGTTATTTAAGTACATCTTCCATGGACATCTTTGAAGATTTCCTCGCCCTTGATTCACTTACTGCTTTTCCACTGCAGCTTCCTGCACTACAGCCATTCCCGGGGCATGACTAATTTCACTTTTCCACTTAATTGAGAGCTTGTTCCTGACTTTGCCTTTGTGTGTTTGGCTGTAGCTTGGGCAGCCTGGCTGGTGCCTTGTCCCTGCCCCAAATGCACCTGTCAGTCCTTTCATTTTCCCCTAGGAAAAGCTTCCTGGGGAATTTGGACAACATCTGTGAACCAGCATTTCCTTTCAGAAACCTTTTCACTGCGGTGATGCAGTCTTGTAGGAATTTGTGTGGCTGCCAGTTTAATCCTTAACTTGAGCCCTTTGCTGGGGAAACCTACTGCTCTGAGCCTTTCTTGTTCCCAGAAGGTGTTAGCTGAGCTTGCTTAGGTGCAAGAAACACTGTAGGTGAGGCCTGGGATGCTCTCAGCCCTCTGAGATGTGTGGGGTTGCAGAGGACTGGTGCGATTGCACTAGCTCTCATGGTGGATTTTCCTTGTATTGTGCTACATGTCTCCTAAATAACCACCACTTTGCTCCACGGAATCCCCATAGAAGTGAGGCCTGGATGGGAAAGGAGCGGGTGAAGCTCTTGGGCAGCACAATGGAAAACTAGGGACGAAGGGCACAGTGAGGCTGGAAGCCCACCCTTCACACAGCGGGAGAGGTAACCTGGACCATTAGCAAGGAAAGGGTGATCTTCAGTACAGTTAACCCTGTCCTTGCCTGGAAGGTAATTACATATACAAATGCATGCATGTGTGCAGTGAAACTCCTTTGTGTGTGTTCTACCTGCATCATGTTAAATGTGCTGAATGCCTCTAGATGTTCCCTGACCCAGTAATTTCTTACCCTCATCTTTGTGTCTGAAGGATTATCACATCTCTAGAAGCTGTTACCACACAGTCATTGTCTTCATGATGTGTAACACAGACTAAATCATGCTGCAGATAACAGATAATAATGCAGTGCTTTGTTCTGCCTTGACATGTGTGCACAGTGCTGTTAACATTTATGGTGGGAATGGTGCTCTAAAATGAGATGGAGAAGGCTAAGATGAGATGGTCATTGTAGCCTGAATCAAACAGGGGTTTGTGTGTCTGGTAACCGAGCTTCTGCAGTCTCCCAGTGAAGGCATTACTCTTAACTTGCAAGACAGAAACATTATTTTATGTCCAACTCCTGGGCAGGGCAGTGTGACCGCAGACCCGAGCATGATGATTCTAAAAGCTGCTCTTCTGTGGCACTTTGGCACAAGGATCTCACGGTGCTTTTGATTGTCAGTCATGGATAGCATCACCACCAGCAAAGTAAGGGCAGACAAAGGAGACATTGAGTGTAGAAGCCTGGCTCCTGTGCCTTGAGGATCACCATCCTGGGAACAAAAGTGAAAGCATAACATCAGGCTTGGAAAAGCCAAGGGGATTCATGAGTATCCCTGTGCTGTGGGGAGGGTCCTGACAGCAGGCTGGTTTGGGTTGCCGATGGTTGGCAGTCAGGGCAGGTCCCGGAGCACTGTGTGAACCTTAACAAAGTAGTAGAAGTAAAAGCAGGCTGCCATTGCAGCTGGGGAAGGAGGAGGCAAACAGCACTCTGGAGAACTGTGCTGAAAATCAACAGAGTTGGGGACAGTGCCCTCCCCTGCGGTCTTGCTCCTTATTCCCAGTG
The DNA here is from genome assembly GCF_000696875.1 of Nestor notabilis. NCBI lineage: Eukaryota > Metazoa > Chordata > Aves > Psittaciformes > Psittacidae > Nestor > Nestor notabilis. The sequence continues at coordinate 4,192 of NW_009941886.1, read as the reverse complement.
TGAAAGGACTGGCCCAGTTAGCAGAGCTGAAGAGGCCGGTGGTGGGTCAGGGTATACATGGCCTCTCAGTCTTGGCTGGAGAGTATTGAAAGGGGTTTCCTTTATTTTTAAGAAGGAATCAAGGCAAACAAACCTCCTAAATCAGCTGAAGGCACAAGCACCAGGAAGCTCTCAAGCCTGAGGAGCGTTCTGGTGCTTGCTGCACTTAGAAGCCAGGTCTTGGTTTATGTGCTCTGACACCCGCCAGGAAGATGAGAGGAACCGGAGCCATCTTCTGGAGACGGGTCCCCTCGGATGCGGTGCCTGGGGGCTTTGTGTTGGGATCCTGCTCCCAGGTGCCTCCGGGAGGCACGTGCCAGGCGAGCGGCTTGGCAAAGGCGGTGCTGGGAGAGCTGCGTGTCCTGGGCACGTCTGAACGGGTGCGATGCCGCAGAGGGAGAGCAGGAGCGGAGCCAGTTGGCCTCAGGCAGAGGACAGGCTCAGAGCAGTGGCTATAACGCGCTGTCTGCGGGGGAAAGGAGCCGACTGCCCAAGGCACAAACAGATACAGGGACCTGGAAGGAAATAGGTGTGGAGATCATTGCTGTAAGGACACCACAGACTGACTAATAGCATCTCGCATTGGTATTTCCATTTGAACCAAAACCAGCTTCCAAACCTGTGGTGTCTGTGAAACCCAGGAAGACTTGGCAGCATAATGACGAGTATTGCAGAAATCTTACTGGAGGTTAATAAGTTTAAGGAAGGAGCCAAAGAGGTTTCATGGACTGGGATCAGGGACCCTGGTCCAACTTGCTTTTCACATCAGGGAGATCTGCCCCCATGCAGAGGCTCACGTCACGGCTGTTCAGCAGCACCTATCTTCTGGTTGTCTCACCCACCCCTGCAAATCTGCCTGATTCATGTGTGATTGCTGGAGGCACAACTCTGGAAGGAAAGGTACTGTTCCTCCATAAGATTATATATATCTCTATAAAAATCCTGTTAGCTATATGTAAAACTCATGAACGCGCAGTGGAGGGAGCGCTCTTACATTGAAGATGTCTCCAAAGCTTTTTGCTGCAGCCACATGTAAATGTTCTAACAAAAAGAACATACCCAGAGCATATTTGCAGGCTGACATGGCTACACTGGGGAAGGAAAAGCTCTTGGTGTCTACTCTGGAGTTGTATTCACAGCTAACAAAAGGGCCAAGCTCAAGGATCTGATCTCTAGAAGGTTGTCAGTGCAATAGGTCAATATATGCCCTTTGGTTTACAACAGGGAATTCATGTACATCCACTGTGATGGTCTAATGTATTATCTACAACACTTTCTTTTTTTTTGCCATATACAATGCCTCATCTGTGTCTAGCTCAATAAAATACAATCCTTGAGAGCAGGAAAGATGGAGTGTGATGTATAGTCACATAATAAATAGACCTTGAACACTGCTGCTTGAGGGCAATTCCAAGAAACCTCTTACATAGCTCCTGGCTTGACAGTCAAGATGCCCATTGTAGTCTCCTGGGCTTTAAAGAAATGCATTAGTGTGCCCAAGTCCCTGGTGTTCACAGGCCTGATTAGTGGGTGCTTTCCCACCTTCCCTCCCCTCTAACACTGGTTCTGATTTCCACAAGCAGTGAGGATTCTGCTGGGACTGGGGTCAGCTGCCAAAATTGCTGGCGCAGGGCACTCTCAGGATAACTGGTTTCCATCCCCTGGCAGGCACTGCAGTGTCTGTGTGTGGATGCCCATACTCGGCACACACTGCAGCCTCCCCATGGGCATCTGTCGCTCTGAGGCTGTGGAGATGGGGCTGTGACATGCCATGAGCTGACAGGGTGGCTCAATGTGGGGACGGGGCTGGTTCTACCTCCCCTCCTGCTGTCACTCCAGCTTTACCTGACTGGTCTCATTTAGGTGGCAGGAAGCTTTCCTAGAGGAGAGGTGGCTTGTTCCTGCTTTGTTAGCAGTGACTAATGTTAGCCAGCATGAGGATGGCGGCAGGAGAATGGAGGTGGGGAGATGCTGTGCTCAGAGCAGGAGCTAATCCAGTTAAAAACTAGCTCTAGAAAAAAAAACCCTGGTAACTTTCAAACAAACCCACGTAATCCAGTGATGGTGTGACCCACCAGCGGTGATGCTGGTACAGGGGAGGACTGGGAAGAGCAGCTGGGGCTGATCTGAGCTGTGGCATTGCAGCCTCCCATCTTCCTCCTCTTGGCTGTGGTTGGGGTGGTCCCTGCACCAGCACTGATGGTTATTTGATCCCAGAGTGAACTGAACTAGGTAGAAACCGCTTTTTTCCTTTTACTTTCTTTTTCTTGTTTAATGCTGGATTAGCTTTCTGCTGACTTGGCTCCCTGGGCGAGTGAGCTGCAGGATGTGGGTTGGTGTCTGAGCAAAGGAGAAGGTGTTAATGTGTGGTCAAGGTCAGGCTCAGGGGTGGGAGTGTGGGACCGTGGCGGCCGCAGCTTTCATCTGCTGGAAGCCGGTGTGGGCATGGCCTTGGAGACCTGCAGAGAAGTGCTCTTGGAGACCTGCAGGACAAGCTCTGTGCCCATGGGTGTCAAGGGGCAGGTTTCTGTGGCTTCCAGTGTTACTGGACTGATACTCAGAGCCCAACGGCCTTGGCTCCCTTGCAGGTGGTTGTCTCACCTGCCTGAAAAAGTACATCAGAGCAGGCAGGTAAATACACAGGGGTTGCAGATGGACGCAGGCAATTTGCTACAGGCAGGAGGAGGTGGAAGTTCGGGGGTTTTGTTTACTTATTTTTTCCCTTTAGTGGTATTCTTTTACAGTCTGGATGCACAATCCTAGTAGAACTGGGCTGGAGGATGTCCATGGCTGTTCCCCCCCAGCGCCCACTGCCCTGCTCTGCTATCACACTCAGTGCTCAAACACAACGAGTGTATTCTGATGAATGCAGCCTAAGCAGGAAAAACGGGAGATGAGCCCATGATCTGGTGCATTAGTTGCTGCCTGCCCGAGGCCTCAGTTCCAGTCCTGTGTGCAGTAATTCACGTGTGACAGAGCTTTGTCATGCCTCAACTCTGTCCTCACCAGAAAATGACAGTCTGAGCACTGTCACTTTCCGTGGTTCTGGGAAAGAGATGAAGAAAACCCAGTTTCCAGCCCCAAATATTCCGATCCTCTAAGGCAGTGTCCTACAAATCTAGTTACAGGTTCTTCTGTATTAGCTGTAAGTGCTGGAACACTTTTTGAATATGAACAATGGTGATGTAAAAGGATAAACCCAAAATATGTGCTCCTGTGGCTTTGCACAGTGTAGAATTAAGCGGCGTAATCCAAATAACATCTAGTGCTTTTATAGGGCTGTATGCATATGGCGTAAATGGCAGCTAATTAAACTTTATATCCTGCCTACAAGATAAGCATGTAATTAGTATTACATCCTTTTTTATAATTAGGAGGCCTCATCCAAAAAAATGTGGCTCACAACCCATATTTGAAGGCAGTGACTCAGCCTGAATTAGGCTGTGGCGTGAAGACTGAGCAAATCGTGCTTTAGTGAGTAAAAAAAGCAGAGACAAAAGGTTGAGCTGGGATCAGGTTGCTGTGCCTGGACCCATGCGCTGGAATACCCAGGCGGGTTGACTTTTAACGTCAGGATGGGGCTGGATCGCATCCCGTGTGTCAGCCCTACGTGAAGCTCCGCTCAGTGCACGACCCCCCGTCTTCCCCGGTCTGCAGGAAAGCGTGAAGCTGGCACCGGCTCCGCGCCGTGTTTCATGCTTGGCTGGACAGGAATGCTGCCCGTGCGGAGCAGGGGTCGTGTCGCGCCCTCCTCGCCAGTGTCGGAGCTGAGTAAAGAGGGAATTCCAGTCGGCCGGGATTATCCGCAAATGTGTCTGTTCGTCACAGTCCGGGCCGAGAGGCCGCCGCTGGTTTGTTGTACGTGCGGTGCCTCTGCCCGGGGGGTGGCTCGCCCTGGGCTTGGCGCTGTCATTTATGGTGAGAAAGGGTTGTCTCGGATCCGTGTGCCCAGCACTGATGGCCCCCCGGGTTTTACTTCCCACTAACCGCCATCCCCCTCATGGCAGCCCGAGCCAAAACCACGATGAGGAGCAATTGCTTTGCGGGCTGCAGTTTGCTCCTGGAAGCTCCCAGCTGAGGGAAGGAGGTGACGAGGCAGCTGCTGCGCTCCGGCCAAACTCCTGGCACGTTCCTGAGGGAGACGGGCTGCAGG
>NW_009941885.1:0-2809 GCF_000696875.1 Nestor notabilis | reverse complement strand
AATAATAATAGTAATAATAGTAATAGTAATAAGCCTGCTTTGGGGACAGCCACCAGCCAGGCTGCCTCTCCCACTCTCCCGGTGCTTTGATGCCCATCCTGCATCACATCTCTTTGCACTTTGGGGTTATTTCCCTCCAAATAATTAAAAGATATAAAAAAATCAACATTTTTCTAAAGCCAAAAGGGAAAATCTCGTCTCTACCACCCCACAGACCCCCTGCAAATCACTGCTGCCAATCCCAGCCCTTTCCAAGCTCTTCCCTTGCCTGGAGTCATGGGGAAAGGAAGGACGAACAACTCCACTGCTCCCTGCCCTGCGCCTGGCGCCTGCAGCAGCTTCCCGATGGAAATAGCGTCCTACAGAAACCCCTGCAGTACAGAAACACATTAATTCCCTCTATATCTATGATGCCTCTTTCCATTCCTAAATCTCCACATGGATTTAGGGACGGATGCCTCTGCTTTTTCCCCTAATAAACTGCATTATTGCACTGAGGCTCGGGGCAGCGCTGTGAAGCCGAGCTGAGCTCCCCTCCGGGCATCCCGCCGCTGCCCTTTCCGCCCAGACAAGTTGCTGTTTGTTCTTTGACCTTTGGGTTTTGTTGTTTGGGGTCTTTTTGTCCCCGCTTTTAACATCATTTTCAGCCCGGAGAGGTGGCAGAAGGGAAAGGACCGGAGCTGGAGGGTAGCTATGGGTGCAGCCCTGCGAGCCGCGGGGCCGGAGCTCAGGATACTATGATTTTACTACTTATTTCTATGAGGATTACAAACAGCTTTGGGAGGGTTTTGTGGGCTCGGGCCACCATCCCTGATATCCAGCCCTGCGCATTCCCACAGTGACATTTTCCTCCCGGGAACTTCGGAGGTTTTGCTTGGCAGAGCCTGGTGAGGATGAGCCAGGCGGGTACCGGGAACACCCACAGCTCCGGCTTGGTTTTACAATTAAAATAAAGGATAAAAATGAAATGAAATCGGGAATAGGCCCAACTACCTAATGAGAATTTGGAGAAAACTTTCTCCATCGACTCAGCTATTAAATATTATGAGAAACTGGACTTTCACCCGGAACATTTGGGAATAGCCGCTCACCAGGACACCGGGCTTGGACGCACACAGAGATGCGCGGCCCCGGCTCTCCCATTTTCCCCCAGCACCGTATGATCTCTGTTTCCTTTCACCCCTACACTTTTCCCGGGATTCATCGGATCTAAATCCCTATGAAATGGCTTTTGTAAAAGCAGAGATAAAGGAAATATTATTTCACTCCTCCTGACTTTCGCAGTGTTTGAGCTCAGAACCAAGGCGCATTTCTGCAGCTCCCCAAGGAAGGGGATCACGCTGCGGCTGCTTTTTAAACTCGATTTTGAAAACCAGATATTCCTCTTAGGGACAACACCCCAAGCAAGCAAGAAATAACACTGGAAAACTGCTCCGGAGAGCGGTGTGACACAAGCCCGGCATTCCCAGCCTCAAGCCCTGCCGGGAACGACGGCAACAACCGAAGGAACGCTGCGGCACAAAGATAAAATCACCCAAATCCGCAGGGATCAGACACTGTTTCCTGGGTAAAAACAGGTGGAATTCTGTGGAGTGCAGCCAGAGCCCTGAGCGTTTTTCCTGTTGCATCCACAGCCCGACGCCGAGCTGCTCCCGCCGGCAGCTGGATGGATGGTTGAGCAGTGGGACTGATGACTGTGGGTTGGTGGCTACCTGCAGTCTATGGGTCTGGAGGTATCTGGAACTGGGGTCCCTGGATTTGGGGATCCCTGTGTCTGGGAGTAAATGGGTTTTGCTGTACCTGGGTCTGGGGTATCCCGGGTTTGGGGGTAGCTGAGTCTGGGGTAACTGGGTTTGGGGGTACCTGGGTTTGGGGGTACCTGGGTCTCGGAGAGGCTGAGGCTGCTGGCCAGCTGCTTGCGCTCGGCGCCCACCACGTAGTGGTTCTTCTCGAAGGCCCGTTCCAGCCGCAGGAGCTGTGACGGTGAGAAGGCGGTTCGGATGCGCTTGGGCTTCCGGGCGAAGGGACCGTGGAGGAGCAGGCTCTCCTGGGACACCTCGCTCCCTGTGGATAGCGAGAGGAGTCAGGGTCCCGCACTGGCACTCCCAGATCCCCCAGAGCCTCCTCCGTGGGACCAGGAGACACAAGGAGGACAGTGACGGGAGTACCGGGGGTGCCCTGGTCCCCAGGAGTGCAGCTTGGTAGCCCTGAGTACAGCGGTTCCATGGCCACACTGCCCTGGGTCCCATGGTGGGGCTGGACATGGGACAACGGGAGGGGAAGAGGAAAAGAGAGGGAAAGAAAGAGAGAGGGGCAGAGAAAAACCGAAAGAAAAAGAAGATAAATAAAGAGGAGAAAGACCAGCTAAGAAAGTGGCAGGGGAAAAAAGAGGCAGAAACGGGAAAGTGAGAAAGAAGGAAAGAGAAAAATAAAAATAAGAAAGAAAAATAAGGCAGAACGAAAGACAAGGAGGAAGAGAAGGAGTGAAAGGGAGAAGGAAAGAAAGAGAGAAGAAAAGTGGGAAAGCGAGAAAGAAAAGGAAAGGAAGGAGAGAAAGAAGGAGAGAAAGATGGAGAGAGGGAAGGAGAGAAAGAAGGAGAGAGAGATGGAGAGAGGGAAGGAGAGAAAGAAAGAAAGATAAAAGAGAGAAAGAAAGGAAGAGTTAAAGAGTGAAAGAGAGAAAGAGAGATATAAGGAAAAGAAAGAAGTCATAAACGAAGGGAAAGAAAGAAATAATCAAATAAAATAGATAAATAAACGGAGGAAGAAGGATAAATGAACGAAAGAAAATAGATTAACAAACGAAAGG
>NW_009941884.1:0-587 GCF_000696875.1 Nestor notabilis | reverse complement strand
AGCCCCTTTAGGCACTGGAGCTGCTCTAAAGGTCTCCTCTTCACGCAGCAGAAGGGGAGAATCCCCTCCCTGAGCTGCTGCCATGGGATGATGATGGGACCAGTTCCAGCACTGGGACCAAGCTGGTGCACCCGGCACATCTGGAATGCTCCCATCTGGGGGTTAAATCCTTACCTGACACCAGCCACTGCCCGCTGGGACTGATGCTGAGGCACCGCACCAGGCTCGTGTGGCCACGGTAGACCTGGGGATGGAGACAGGAGGTGGGTGAGGGCCCCACTCAGCCCATGGACACACACACTGACCCCCCAGCCCCATGCATCCACTTACCAGGGCCTGGGTGGTTGGGAAGGGCTGCAGATCCCGTGGTTTCGGCAGCTTGGGGATGAGATCCTCTGGATCCACATTGACCTGTGAGAGTGAGATACACCCAGTCTGCACCTCAGCATCCCAGTGCTGGTGCCCTGTGTGCCACGGGCAGGCTCGTGCCGGAAAGCCCAAGCTCAGGGCTTGGAGCAGAGTGGGATCATAGGAAAGAGCTTTTGGGAGCATGGGCACATCCCTCGTCCCAGCTCAGGAGCTCTGTA
>NW_009941883.1:504-731 GCF_000696875.1 Nestor notabilis | reverse complement strand
CGTCCAGGCCTCGGTGCAGCTGCCGCAGGTCATAGTCCTGGGGGACACACAAATGATGGAGAGGGACAGGATCAGGCTGACTGTGCTGATACCAGTCCCCTCTGTCCCCCCCCAGCACACGCACCTGATCCTCCTCCCCACCGCCCTCCTCCCCGTAGTAAAAGACGTTGTCCCGTGTGTCATCCTCAGGAAGCAGCAGCGGCTCCTTCACCACCTTCCCCCCCCCC
>NW_009941883.1:0-328 GCF_000696875.1 Nestor notabilis | reverse complement strand
AGCTCTGTGTTGGCCCCTCGCAGTCACAGACCCGTGCAGTGACCACAGTGAGCTGGGCTTTGCCTGGCTGGTCGAGCAGCTGCAGGTACACGCTGTAGACATCCGGCTGCAGTGGTGCCACAAGTCGCAGGGTGACCATGTCACCTGTGTGAGATGTGGTGGATGGTGAGGGGACACACTGATCACGGCGCAGCCTGCCCTGTGCTAAACATCCCCCTGGCATTACCTTCATCAACAACCTCCACGTCCCAGCTGTCCCCAGAGCCGTGGATGAGCTCGGCACGGAAGGGGCCGGTGTTGGGGGGGAGGTCCCTGCCCGTGAAATGAC
>NW_009941882.1:0-1056 GCF_000696875.1 Nestor notabilis | reverse complement strand
TATTTATAAAAATAAAAATATCTAAAAAAATTAGAAATCACACTTCTCTTCCCAGGAAGAAATCCACTCACATGTCCAACTTATGCTGCTACCTGGCATGCCTAACAATCCTTCTTCAGCTGAACCTGTTTTGACCTGGAAATAAAAGATTTCTGCTCCTTTGATTCACACCAAAGCCCAGAGAGACCTAAAGAGAAGAGTTGCGTGGAAACAAGTGACCTTTGGCTGATACCTCCTAGCAGCAGTATGGTGATCCAAGAAATGGAGCAACTGTAAATGCTGCGTTTACTGAAGAATTCGCAAGTGCAGGAGAAATTTCTTTGGAGGTTGGTTATACCCCAGCCGAGATCACATTTGCACTGAAGCTCAGCCTACCCAGAAATTGAGGGATATCTCATGTCAGTGCAGCAGCACCCTGGCCTTTGTGCTATTACCTCTATGCAGGGACATTGGCAAGCAGTTGGTTGGCTAACACACCCCTGATCCTGCTGCCATATGCAGGCACTCACCATGCTCCCTTACACTCAGAAAGGCTGATGCCAAGTGTGCATTATGGCAGCATATCACAGGCTTCTCAAGGGACTGAGTCTCTGCAATGGGCTTTAAGGAAGTGGCCTGGGTTCAGCTACAGCAGTCATTTTTTAAAAAAAAAAATAAGGGTGCCAAATGGGGTATCCATTTAGCTTCAGATATAATGGAATTTGTCTGCAATGGGAGGTTGGGCAGAATAAGGCCAGCTGGCCCTTTGGGGATGCATACAATAATGCAGGTGATGTGAGGGGCCAGCGCTGCGGTCCTGGGTCTGTCTCTGTGCCCAGGTGAGGGTCACTGCCCCGCGGGGGGGGGTCAGAAACACAAAAGCCCTTCAAGACCCATTGCCCACTACAGCCCGCAGCGAGGCTCCTCTCCAGAGTCCCTGAGAGCGCAGAAGGTTCATTAGCCCGGCCAACTGATTAACAGTCTGAGCTGCAAACGGCCTGGGAAGGGGTGGGGGGTGACAGGCAGGCGACCCGAGCTCACGGGGAGCGGGACAGTGATGCCGGGTGTCAAACACAC
>NW_009941881.1:38121-67808 GCF_000696875.1 Nestor notabilis | reverse complement strand
CCGCCGTGGAGGGGCCGCCTCGGGGTAAAACTAGATGAAAACAACCGAAATAAATGCAGAATAAATAACCACCGTCCCAGTTACCCGATGCCGGCAATAAGGGTCTGTGCGGACAGCCAGGCTTCCGGGGGTGACTTTGGACGGTGTCCCCCGGCACCAAGAGCCCAGGTAGTGGCGGCTCCGCATATAGAGGGTGCTTATTGACTTCTCGGGGGGGGGATTCGGTCGAAGAGCTGCAGCAGCAGGACATATGTAATCCATATGTAACACTGCAGAAAATGAAAGGCCACAGAAACACCCAACCAGCTGGGCAGCTCAGCGGAACGGACGAGCTCTTCCCAGTAAATCTAACCTGCCTTCCCCAAATCATTGATATTAGAAAGACAGAAAAAGGAATGATTTAAAACCCTGAGCTCCCCTGGAACGCTGTGGATGTGTCATACACCCAACCCAGGCACCAGGCGGGGGTCCCACCAAGTGGCGAGTCCGGAACACGGCCAGCGAGGTAAATCACGGGGGAAACGTCGTTCTGCTGCGGAGCGAGCAAAGCCGCGGAGCACACGGGGAAAGCACCACGTGTAGGAAACAAAACTGAGCCGTAGCGTGGAGCTGGGCCGAAGGACATGACTGTGGGGCAGGCGTTCCTAAATTACCTCCTAGGCAAACAACCCAAACCCGGCCTCTGCTCTGACACACACCAACTTGTTTCCATGGGCATTTCGCCTGGGTGAGGAACCCAGGCCTTTGTCCCAGTTTTTTGTCCACTGCATCACAGATACATTTAGTCGGGTTGGCCCAGAGCATGCTGCCTGCAGCAGAGTGCCGGCACACAGCCCTCTGCCCTTCGCTGCTTCTGGAGCACCTTCACTACCCCTTCTCCCCTCCTCTCCACAGTGACAACAAATTCACCTCCGCTGCATCAGTCCAGCATTATCTTATCAAACAGAGTGGGGGGGAGATAATATTGATCATTTTCTCCAATTTTGAAAAGAAGGTGAGGGGGGAAAAGAGGAAAACCAAGAAGGGGAAGGCAGACAAAGAGAGGCTAAATCAAACCACGGAGCAACAAAGGAGGAAAAACAGGTGGAAGACAGCAATTGTTTTCTGAACCCCAGCTAAGTGGAGAATTGAAACGAGGGAGGCACAGTGAGAGGACCAGTGGATGAAAGGGAGAGATGGTGAGAAACAGAAGGGCTATATAAGTCTGAAAATGGCAAGAAAGAACAAGGGGGAGAAGAGACAAGAATGGAAACCTCTGATGTTGGCAGGAAATGTTGTGATTCTAAAGATGAAACAACTTGTGGGGAAAGAAATTGGGAAAAAATACCCCTGTGTATTTCCTAGGGTGAACTCGAGCAGCAAATGAACTGCAGAGGAGACAGCTGCCGGACAGCACTGGGCAGGAATGAAACGGCGCAGCGTCCTCTGAAGGAGAATTCATTGTTAGAAAATGACATCCTTTCATAATACCGGCCTTTTTCAAAGCCTGCTCCAGCTGCAGCTGCAGATGTGGCTTAAAAACCCGAGCAGGAGGCCCATTCCCCTATGGCAAGACCATATATTCTATGACAGCAATATTATTGCCATAAAGGGAATAGGAGAGATGGGGCAGGAGAGATACTTAAAACTTCCAAACTCATTTGAGACAAGTAATAAGGGACATACAAGGAGTTTAGGAAAAGAAACGTGATGGCTTTCTTACTTATCTATGAAATTATTACAGAAATGTTTATCATGTGTATTTTCACTATCCCCTACTATGTTGGGGGCTTTAATTCCTTTGGATGGATGCCAGTGCATTAGGAAAAAAAATGCTGGGGAGAGGGAAAGAATACATTTCCTAGAAAAAAACCTGCATTCCTTCCAACCTTTCTGCAGCTTCTTAAAGAAATACAAAAAGCCTCCTTCAAACTGCTCAGTGCCGTATCAATTTCCTGTGTAGACCTGAATATTAGTATATGTTTTTCTGTGTCTCCTAACTTTCCCAAGTTACCTAATGCAAGCTCAGCATGAAGCATTTTTAAATGAGTTAGTCTTTATTGAATTATGATTTCCAGCAGTCACTAATAACAAAATTCAAATTGCTCCAGCAGACGAGGATTTTAAGAATGCTGAGAAGAAACTGAGTTTTTAAGAGACTCTAGAAGAGCCACCCACTGCTTGTGTATAGTAACCGTGAGCCTCTTGACAAAATACTTCAAATAGTTAATTAGATTTGCTAAAAAAGAAAAAGAAATCTCAGTCATTAGGAGTTACCACTCTGGAGACACTGGATAAAGGCTGTTCCTGGTGCACCTACGGCTTCGTCAAAAGTAGAGCTAAAAATAATCTTTTTTTTTAAATAAAGTTTCAGGTTTTCCTCACACTGTCCCTGCAGTGGGCACGATGCAATTAGCAACACATCTAAAGGGGAAAGAGGAACTTTTATTCCATTAGGACTTCTTTTTTACCTCGGGAATTTCTTCAGGCTGCTAAAAAGGCATTTTTCAAGCAAGGAATAATGGGGACGCTCAGAGCCTATCCACAGTCCGTGAGGCTGAGTACTGCAGATCACCTGCAAACTGAATTTGTTCTATTTTGTTAACCATTTATTTTGTCTTTACCGGCTGTTCAAAGGGAAGTGTGATAATCCCACTGTTCCTCACTTGCTCAGCAGGGAGTTTAATCTAATAAAGCTATTACAGCAGAATGGATTAAAGCAACGTGAAGCATTAGTAATTTGAGGAGCAGTTAAAGAATGTTAACGCTGAGACTCTGCGCGTATTCTCCTAAAAACATGATCACAGAGATGAAAGCAAAGCTCCTACTCAATATGTCGTTTTTCAGACACAAAATCTAATTCTTTCAGCATCCTCATCCAGATGTTTATAGCGAGGAGCAAGAGGCTGGCCATTATTTAACAACTGCTGAAAACAGAGGCTGACCAGAACGGGCATGCTTTAGCTTACCCCAGTTTTGATTAATCCCTCTGTTATAAAAGTATCTTTTTTAGAAAGAGAGAGATGTGACTGAAGTCATCTGATACAGCATATTAGGATGAGATGCAGTATTAAAAGCTGAGGGACTTCATACCATTCCCTGTCCTTCCCTCTCAGTGCAGCAGATGTGAAGCATCGCTGCCAAGAGAACTGAAGACCCACAGCAGTGTGCCGGGCAGGTACAAGATGGAGGGAAGCTCCATGTGGAGTGGGAAGGGTTTGGCTCCTACCATGCCCTGATCCCAAATGCAGACAAACCACAGTGGTTTCGGCATACAGCCAACCCAAGAGCTTCCCATGCTTGCATCTGTGCCAAACCTGTCCATTACAACCCCAGAGCACAGATGTTAATTAATAATCAATGATTACAAACAGGACTTGGGCTGCCCCTCCTGAGGACACAGGAGACTTCATGGCTGCCAAGTCCCTGTTCCTGAGCTGCGGCTGCTGCCAGGCACTGCTGGGGGACTGTGGCTCCAGGTCCAAATGAGACAGAACAAAGTAAATAATGAAGCGGTAACGCACTGCGTGCAGATTTTAAGTGTATTGTACACATATTTTATGTACTTGGTTTTTAATGAATTATTGATCTACCATGAAATACAGCTTTTGGGGCAGGAAAGCAATTAAAACACCAACTCCTAGGGTTTTTATCAACATTGTCTCAGCCAGGAAGGTGCTTATCGCATGCTTGGCATTGTCGGTAAATAACACACATTCACAATGTCAGAGGCAGGTGTGCTCTGGGTTGCTCCTGTTCTGCACGGGAGCCCAGCAGGACTCACAGCAAACCTCTGTGCTGACGGGGACCATGCACCAGCACTTTAAGGAAGGGGTATGTTTCAAAAGCTCAACAGCACACAATTACCCCAAAGCCTTCAGACAAATGATAGAGAAAACATCTTTTTGTCATAGCCAGGGAAATTCATCACTGCGTTGAGAGATGCTCCTGCTCAGTCCCAGCTTCACATCTGCTTTGGCTCTCGCAGAAGAAACTTTCTATGCTCACAATAATAAGGGTAAGAGCCATAATGGAATCTGTTCTGCACTGGAAACATGGACTTTTGTGGAGAGAAAATACCTGAACTCCACATCATTTCCAAAGCCTACTGGTATGGTCCCAATCTGGAATCACCTGACAGGCTGAAGTCTGAACTCGAAGAGAAGAAAATAAGCAGAGAGCCAAGAATGTGGTTCTCCTTTACACCTCAATGCTGGCAAGGACAAGTGCATCTCAGAAAGAAAGCCACATGATTTCACCTCCTTAATGGTAATTAAAAGTGCTTTGCTACTCCAGGATTTAGGTCCCATTCTGTACCCAACTGTTCCCTAACAGGTAATTTTAATGGAATGTATATTATATCTGTATATATGCTCATAATTTAGAATTTAACGTAGCATAATACTCAGTCGCACTTTCAGAGGCACAGATGCTTTTAAATGTCAGTGACCACATCCCAGCAAACTTCTTTTGCACCATCTCAGTAACACCGAGAGGTCCCTGGTGTGACAGACCATGACTGACCCTAGGACAAACCGGAGCAGAGCGTGAGGGGAAGGCTCCTGGTCAGAGAAGCCTCCAGCAGAGTCATTTCTCCTGCCCCCCGCTGCCACATCCGTTTGCCAGAGGAAAGCTGTGCCAGGGAGCTTCCATCTATCAAATAACTCTCTTTGCTGTGATAAATACATTTCTAAATATGGGAAATGTTTTTAACCTCTTCTGTCTGCAGTCTATATGTGTGATGGTCTCCTACAGAAAATTAACAGCTGAAACAGAGAAGATGGCAATCATTTTAAAAGCAGGAAGTGAGAGAATAAATAAAGAAGAGAGCATCCCATCCAGCACAACCAGGTGACACCCATCGGGCTTGAGAGATACTTCTGATGATCTTCACTACTTTTCCTGTGACAGGCAAAAAAAAATAATAGCTACATGCTGACATACACATTGATACATGGCAGCAGGATTATTTCTAGGAAATTCATGAGGAAACCTGGAAACTGGACTTAAAGTATGAAAGAAGCTGGCAGCTTAACTATGAAAAAATCTACATGTTGCAAGTTCCTCCACTTAATTCAGTCACTGGTTAATTTGTTTCTTTGTTTAATAGGATAGAAACCCCAGGGATCAAATCATGCATAATAAAATTATATTGGTACTTTATTTTTGTCATTTCCGATTGCTCTGAGCAAGTATTATTGGATAGTTTGATCATGGGATACAGAAAGTTACCATTTAATTAATATGAAAAGTGCCTATATTTTGAATAATATTGTAGAAAAAAGCCTTAGGAGGTGGCAGGGGACTTGGATGTTGTATTAACTCCTATTGCTTTTTATGCTGCGTTGGCTGTCAGCTTTTGGGTTCACTTCAAAATGTGAGATTTAATCTATAGAGCCTGAAGGTGCTCAGAATCCTGTGGTCAGAAATACCTATTTTTTACCAGTTATATTGACATGATGGGGAAGAAGCCAAGGCATACCACAGAGGGGAAGCCATGTAGGTAGTTGCCAGGCAGGTGGCACTGCCCCTCTTGGTTCTTGGTTTTAGGGGTCAGTCATCAGTGACAACCAACTAGTAAATCAGATTAGCTCAGGAAACTGTGAAGTTGTAAATGACAGTTTGAGAATAACCACCAACCCTGCAGCCACATGTTCACACAAAAAAGCCAAGTCCTTACAACATGGGGATAAATATTTTTCAAGTGAAAGCAGCAAAATCCAGCTCCCTGACACTGCACAGTTGTCCCGAATCCATTGAAAAGGTGTGTGCTTTGGTCATCCACTGCTTTGCCGGAACACCAGTGTCTCAGGAGGCCTGTGCCAATACCCTTTATTGCAGCCCACTGGGGAAATTCCTTGTTGCATGCAATGATTTTCTATCAGCAAGCACAGCAATACATTTTGCACTCATCAAGCAGATGTGAAGTTTGCTGAAGGAGGCTCTGTCCCTCTGTGGTGAGCAGCATGTTGAGGGAGCCTCCCAAACACCCGCTCCCACCGGCTGGGCCACACTCCTCCCCTCCTTCCCCAGCTCTCAGCTGGATTGCCACAATTGCAGAATTACATTTCATCTTCCTCCAGCACAAACCACTGGTTGGTACATTTTGCTCATCTGCATCAACCAGCTGGGTACACCCCAGTCACCTCCAGAGGGATGCAGGTGACAGCATCAGCCATCAGTAACAATGCATTTTAATCAGGCTCTGTAGGATCAGTCAGCAAGCACACAAAAAGCAAACAGCTGGGTTAGTAATCCAATATATTCGAGATACCTCCTGAGATCCACAGGTCATAATTAGCAAAAGATAAAATTACTAGGGGATAAACACTGAATCAGAAGACCAAATCTAAAATAATGGTGTTGAATCCAACCAATGGCAGTAAGTTATACATACAGTGCTGGCTCACCTCCATCCAAATGTTGGCACACAGCCTGAGTTAAACATTTTTGAAGTGAAATGAGAAGATACCAGACTGAAAATACAAGTGTGGTGAGTCTGAGATATAAGTGGTGGTTTAAAACTTCCTCGCTGCTAACGGCATCCCCGGCTCCTCCCAGGAGTGACCCTGCCTTCCACCCACCACCTGTCAATGCTTCAGTGGTCCATGGTCAGCATCCAACCCATTTTCCGACCTGTGAGCCAGAGTAACATCCTGACTCATCTGCAGTAGCAGTAAATAACAATAATCATAATAGACTACCATAATGCAAAAATAAGAGTGAAACAGAAATTATCTTGGAGATGTTTAGGGGGTCTGCAAAAAGTTTATTATCTTAAAAGTTTTTCTAAAGGCTAAGAAATAAAAAATCTACACACAAGGTGTCTGATCTGTAACAGGTTATATAGACTGCATGTGCAGTCCAAAACTCAGCAGTGTTGTACAAAAGGCACCAGCAAGCCAAAAGGCAGGCTTAAGAATATCACATTAGAATATATTTCAATGCTGATGAGAACTTTGCCTCACTCAGGGAACATCTCTTAGAAAGCCATTGACAGCACAAAGATGAGCCCAGACCATGCGAAGTCTGGACGACACAGAAAACAAAGCAGTAAAGGCTGGAAAGAGGTCAGCATTAAAGCGAGAAGAAATGAAGTGTCAGTCCACAATGGAATAGGGCTTCAAAACAGTTAAGTGCTCCTCTTCTTCACCATGTCAGACACATGCTGCTCATCTGCATCTGCACAGCCCACCACAGCCCACCCCTCACCACCATTCCCCACCTCATCACCATACTGAGGAGACCATGTGGGATGGATCTTCACTTGGACCATCCCGCCTGGTTATGAGCAATCGTGGGGGAAATCTCAGAAATTAAAGGGCTCTGGGAGCTCCCCAGGCAAAAACCTCTGTATTAAAGCAGGAACAAGTACAACCTGCTGTACAAAACCTTTAAACAGGGGATTTCACAGCATCCCTAAATCTGTGCCCGTCTTCTACCACTCCGATAATTAGAAGGCTTTGTGTTACACCCTTGCCAAGTCATGCTTGTCACAAGTTAAGTTTATGGTCTTTAATATGTTTGGTAGAAAAGATAAAAGTTTGAAGGTAATTAGTACAGGAGAGGCTAGTGAGGAAAGCAGGAAAATCAGCAACATGATTGGAAATGGAAATCAATGTTAATAAGTAGAAGGAAATGTATGCTAGAGGCAAAAAGTAATGTACTTATAGACTTGACAATATCCTAGATGAACAGGGTCAAACCAAACATCTTTTCATAAAGCATGCTGTTGGACTATCCCAAAGGAAGTCACTGGAGGCACAGACACAAGAAGATTAAAAACAAGATTTCCTAATTAATTATTATAAGTTTAGAAAGGATATTAAACTTTGTACCCTTGGGTTTATGTCAATCTTTAACTACCAGAGAGCAAAATAAGACAGACATACTGGGGAAAGATTACACAGCACCAGTGTCCTCTAAGGGTCTTGGGATTTTCCCTGGAAGAAACACGAACCACTACAGAGAGGGACAAGTGTGAACCAGCAATTCACAACAGTCTTGGCACAGCACTTGTTTTCTGCAGCAGCAGCTCTCCAACAGCACACTGCTGCCTGCACAGATTCATATCTGTCTGTAGTTAACAGCAAAATAAAGACAAACAACAATACTGTTGACTGGCAGGACTCGTATGAACTAGTACAACTAGCAGACTAGTACAACTGGTATTGTTGTGCATAACAATTTGCAATAAAGAATGAGAAAAGCCTGATCTAAAAGCCAGCATGCATGCAGTTTAACAGCAAATGAACAAACCCAGTTCCCATCTTGCTGCCCGGGAGGTCACGTCTTCTCACTGCACGTGTAGAGCAGGTAGAAGCCTTACAAGCATTTGGGCACAAGACCACCCCTGGATGATGAATCTGACCCTTCCAAGGCAAGGATAGATGTGAATTTGTTGCTCCGGGCTGAAATCTTTGCTTGAAAATTGCAACCAGGACTAGCCCTGACAGAACAAAACCAAGTCTGCTTTACCTCAGCAGAAAGCCACATCATTTTTAAAACCCAGAGTCTGATTCAATTTGGGTGCTGGAGTGGCGTCCCCAGCAATGCGGCTCATTCATCTTACACTCCTTATGCTGCCCAGCCTCTTCGTGGCTTATGAACCACCCAGCTTTGGCTTTGCAGTTTTCATAGCATTATGAAGACTGCTCAAGATTACACTACACATTGGATTAATTTTTAAGGAAGCTATGTCTTTCTGGTCATACATCTTTAAAAATGAGACTTTATACACACATGTCCAGAAATTCAGTGTTGACATTCCCATAGCAAACTCGATTTTCTCCCCACAAGAACAGGCCATGACCACTGAACGTATTTATAAAGCCACTGGAGCCGGTTATGCTAGCTCCAATTTTAAATTTGAATTATGGCTTTTGTTGGTATGGCCAAAGAGTGTGAGCTATGGTGGGAGCAGTCCAAGAAGTTTGCTTGCAGTTCAGCAAGTTCCTTGCTGTCATCAATAGCTTTCACTATTTCCAACATGCAAAGGGAAGGTCTACTTTTTAATTGCTGGGACTAGTTTAATCAGTGTGGTTATATCTAATCAACTAAACCCTTGTTTTCAGGTTTTAAGCAGCTCTCCATTGCCATATCAATTATACGAGCCGTCAAAACATGTGACACAACCATCCTCTAAATTTTTCTACCAGTTACAGAAAAAATTTTCTACCAGATACAGGTGTCATTTGTTACCAGTAAGCCCCTAAAAAGACATGGGTTACAAGTTTGTTTTTATTTCCATACCCACTTGAAACATTTTAGGCAAAGTCCCCAGTGCCCATTGACCTTTACTGCACAGTGGACACAAATGTCTGCTCTTTCCAGACCCCCTTTAACCTTGGTCTGCATGTGGAAGGTACTGGAATAGCACCATGATAAAATACAGGACAAGCTGGCCCATTTAGTATTTGACCTGGGAACATTTATCCAGCACTACCAGTTGATTAAACCAGCACAGCACCAAGGAAAATTTCCATTTGGCTGCAGCAGCTCATTTGCAGACCCAGGGATTCCCGCAGAGGACAGGAGCAAGCATCTGTGCAGCCCCCACTTGCCTTCAGCATCAGGTCCTCAGGAGAACCTCAGGGGAGCCCACACCGCCCCAGCACTGGATAACTTTCCAAGGCAGATTTTCTTTCCAGTTCCAAGTGTTTGATAGCTTGGATACTTTCTGAAGCATGAGATCTGTGTGTCTAGGGATGTTTATTTAATGTATTTGGGAACATTTCCGTTATTCCTCTCAACACCTAAGCTTTCTTGTTTTGCTGAAATGTCTGACTACAAAGCACTTCAGGGCACTCTGTCCCTCAGCAAAAAGGGAAGGTGAGAAAAGAGTGGGGGCTGGTGCTCTTCCCCTGGTCCTCCCAGCCCTGTTATTCCCCCAAGACCTCCAGCATCATCCAGAAGAGAGCAGACTCAGCCATGTGCTAATTATGCACTTACTGCTGGCTCATTTAATCACTCCATTTCCAGCATCCTTACCTAGAAGAAAGCTTTTCACTCTGATAGATAAACTTCAGGCTTGGCCAGGGTTCAGCATGAACTCCAGAAAGATTTGCACACTGGTGTCCCAGAAGAATGGGGACAGAATATGTGTCTGTAAAGTACTGCACACCAGCTAACAATCAAAGCCAAGTGAGCACGGACCCAACGAGAATCTGGAAAGTGATGCGTCCTGCAGGGCTACAAAGGGAGCTGCAAGGTCCCAAGACAGCAGGTTTTCAGCAAAGAGCAGGAGCTGGGAGAGGCTGGTCATGGCAGTGAATGTCCCTAATCTGACACACAGCAAAGAAGGGCCTTTCCCAGTATTTTCTGCATCCCAGTATGAACACTTCTCTGATTCTTTTTTGAACTGGAGTTGGCAAAACAGTTTGATCTTCCAGCTCCAGTAGTAGGAAGAGATTTGACTTTGGACTGTGGTGTGTAAGGGTGATTATCCCATGGGAAAGGACCCACTTCACTTAAGAAAAAGAGGCATCAAGAATAAGTGCAATGTATTTTACCCTAGTCCATATACCTTTGCACTTTATCCTGCTCCAGCATTATCTAGTGATGTCTAGTAACACAGATATCTAATGATCTAGTGACATGGTATAGTGGTGGATTTGGCAGTCCTGGGGTAACAGTTGGATTGATGATCTTAAAGATCTTTTCCAACCTAGTCAATTTTATGATTCTATGATGATAGAATTATAGAATAGTTAGGGTTGGAAAGGACCTGATCCTCCACAGTTAGCAAATACCTTGATGTTATCTAAATATTTCTTTTACCCACTTTCATAATCTTTTGTATGTTATAAGTACTACTCATCTGGCAAGTCCCTTCTGCAGTTTTTGAACAAGCACAAAAACACAAGCAACTAAGAAGTACCTGTTCAGACAATGAATAGAAATTGGTTCTATTTATAGAACTTATTTTTCTCTTTTGTGTTGTGAGATATTCACAAATGGTAATATAATTAGGCTCCTTGTAGGTCCAGTATGAATAGTTCTTTTCATTAAAGTTAAAATAATTAATGTTTTTAATGCCTGTCAAGACTTTGGAAGTACAAAATGCTGTAGGCTACAAAAGACAAAAAATAAGGCTACAGTTAAAAATATATATTATAAACGGTCCCTTAAACCCTAGTGTGGTATTCTTTTATCATTCCTTCATTCTGAGGTTAGTAGGTTATTAACCTGTGTCCTGAGGGAGAAAGGATGCTCATCAATTATATCAATTGAATAGACAAATGAAAATCAAATTAAAAATTTAACACGCACAACCATAATTACAATACAGTGCTTCTAAGAGGAATTTCATCTGAGGGATGAAACATAGAAACACTTTCTCAATTTTAACTGCAATTTACAGTAGCAGGAAAAAGTAGCTGGAGATAGGCAACCTAGTGAAATGGAGTCAGTACAGGAGACTTCAGTGAATTCTTACTCCAAGTCCAGAAACACTATTCCAACAAATTCATTTAATCAACCAGTCCAGTATTTAGCACCATGAGGAGTGCTTTAAAAGAAGAGACATTTATTTGTGTTACTTCTAGCCAAAGTCTAGCACAAGCGTGGTCAAAGCTGAAGACACAGGGCCATGCGGGCTTCCCAGCATGGATGCACCCAGTCCCCCTCTCCAGCCTGGCATTGGCTGCCCCAGTTCATTGCTTCTCGGTGTTCATACCCCACTACAAAATACATTAAATATTTGTACCCCCTCACCACATGCGCTTGGTATCTTCTACTATACAGCTAGTTTCAAGATGATTAAAACCTGAGTGAGCCAGGGAAACCTCTTTTTTGCATACTCAAGTGCATTTGGGATCCTCTGGGTTTTGTGCCCTGTGTCACCTCTACTCCTAATAGAAAAGAGTAAACATTCAGAGGCATCCATCAGAGAAAAAAATTCTTTTCTAAACTGCCACCCACTGAGAACTTTTGATTGCAATTTTAGACTAAGATGCAAAAATATTTAGCTCAAGTAATTTAATATGTTTATACTGTCTAATTATGCGTATTAACATTGGCATATTTAAACAATTAAATAAACAATCACAACGCTTCTGCCTTTCATGGTGTTTATATACCACAACCAGCTCCAGCTTCATGAACCTTCCAGCTGCCAAAGTCTTCTGGGAACACCAGAATGCATGAGGGGTCCCTGTCCACTCAGTAACCACTGAACTGGGTTGTCATCTTCCATTACCACATGTGAAAACAGGTGTGAAAGCCAGAATGGCACAGTTAATTCTTGTCAGTGTCTCCAAGGGATGGCAGAGATGAGAGGGGAAGCTGGACAGAATAATACCTGCAAGAGAATGGGCAAGCTTTTAAGATAGCTACGGTGATGTGAAAGCCTGCGTGTATAAGCACATATAAAGCAACACAAAAGCAGGCCTCTACCCAAAAAGCCCATGTTGTAAGACTAACAATAAGCAACTAGGTACAGTTTCCACAGCTGTTTTAGACTTATAAAAGAGATATCTTTGTATTAAAACTCTCAACAAGTTGCACCAATAAACTTCTGCAGGCCTCCCACAGCAGCTCAGACATACCATGCAACAGTAAAATCACATTATATCTGGAAACACCACCCAAGGCGTCTTCAGAGAAGCTGGAAAACAAACTATACAACCAACACGAGGCCTTGAGCTCCTCCCTGATCTGACAAAACACAGGGATTGCTCATGGAGGAAAGCTGAAAACGAAGAAGACAACAAAAGTCTTGGAAAATAGCCTTGATACAGGAACAAAAGGACACCTTGATGAATGCTTCACATTCCCAACATAAAATCCCAGATATGTTATTATTTCCTTATATTCTGCTTTAACTCTGAGGAATCCATGACATGAGAGACCATGTGCTTATTTAACCTTCCTCCAAACAAACACCACCATGAGTAGTTTGCAGCTGCTGTCAGTGAAGGTAGAAAATACCAGTAAAGCCTGTGAGAAACACAAGCATTTCTGGCATAAGGAAGTACTGAAAGACTGAACTTAGGGCCACTAGACCCTTCCCTTTTACCACACAGGCTTGGCCAAGCATCCCACTGAGCCGCTGCCGGTCCAGGTCCTCACTGGTGGGCACAGGGGATGTGCGTCTCTTCCCTCCCTGCACTGCCTGTACTTCTCCAGCCAGAAACAACTTTCTAGAGATGCCTCATAATTATCTTAATACCAAAGTTGGGGAAGAAGCAAGAGACTCTGCTGCTTTCTGCAGATTTGTCTGTAACTTCAAGACTTCATCACTTGTAAACTGAGGACAATTACTCAGAAACAAATAGGGAACAAAGGCAGCACTGCAATGGAGCCTTGCCATTTTAATGCTATTTCTGTCTATATAAAATCTTCTGTAATTTGTTTACGACTCCCAGATTCAACAATAGTGTGCAAATGCAAACCCATTTATGTTAATGTCCCCTCTCTCTCTTTCTCAGATCAGATTCTGAATAAAAATTAGGTAAATACTCTGTTTGAAAATATGTAAGATGAGAACTAGTTGGGGAGGGAGCAAGAGAACCTCCAAATGCACGATCCTATCAACCACATTATTTTTTTTACTTAATAACTTAAGTGTACTGTTAGTGAAATTACAACCTGCTTGTGACACAATAAATTTACAACAAAATTCATTCCATAAATTATTCAATTCGCTGACTGCAGCTACGCTGAGAAATATCACCATGAGCAGATGATTAGCATGTGAAAGGAAAGCCATCTCCAGACTGAAACAATCACTGTCACACCTCCATTTGAAGATGCCTAGTGGAGTTTTGTAAAATTACCATTAAGAATACACATTTAAGGCTTTGTAGTTTCTATAAAAGCGTTAAGTATTTGATTTACATTAGATTCATTTGTTCTTTCTTCAACTGTCTCTTTTTCCTACAAACCATAACCGTTTCAATAAATGCTGGCTCAATCAAGCGTGCATTAAAACAAAAGAATTTAAGTTCAATAAAAGTGATGAATCAGAACTAGAAGGTAACTTTCCCCCTCCCTCCCATTTCTTCCCTTGACACACAATTGCTACAACAGGAGAAACAGGCTGATTTGGTAGCCTAGAGGCAAAATAGTCTTGTCCCACATGGACATACTCTGCTGGAGAGAGACCCCAGTGCCTGGACCTTCACTGTGGGTTTGTTGAAGCAAATGCCAAGTCCTTCTCACCATCAGCAAGGGAAAAGGTTGGTGGTGAAGAGACATTTCTATGGAACACCTTACCTTTCTTCAGATAAACAGTAAAGCTCTCAATGGACAAAATTTGGCATCTCATAGTCTAACCTGAACCAAATTGTTTTCGATATCCACCAGATTAAAATTTTAGTACAAGTTTAGCAAATAGGTGGGCAGTCTTCTGCAGGAGAATGAGACTACTAAACATATCTTATGCCCAAGCACCATCAGCATCTACTACAAGCATGACCAAAATCAATGAAAAGGCTTCACCAGAATGCTAAGATGGTTTCTTCAGCTTTTACAGTTATTTTCTGTCCTGAACAGGAGCTATACAGCAGTAGGACTGCAGCTGTATATCCCAAACATCACCCGCGATATAATACCAGCAGCAATTCTTTACAGAACTCCCTTAAAAGTATTCCGACAGGGCAAGGAAAAGATTAAAACCTCCCTGTGCTCTCCTTTTATACTTACTGGTGGAGGAATTTTTTTTATTGAAGGATGCAGGAGCAGCTGCTCTGAAGACATCCGTTGCCTCCCTGATGAATGACCCACATCCAGCTACTGCAACACCCAACCCAGAGAAAACAAGCTGGTGGATGAATTTTAACCACAATTTTCTCAGGTGATCCGACTGAGTTTATCAAAATGCCTCCATACAATAGACACTTCTGGGCCAGGCCCATGAAATGTAAACATCTTACCCATTAGAAGCATTTCCATAGCTTCCAGCATCTTTACCTCCTGCTGGATTTCCCAGCTGAGAAATTTGAGGCATACATGTAAAGAATTTGTTTCCCTGGAAAAGAGGAGGAAGGATTCTTCTTGTTCTAGGAATCAAAATGTCAATTTTTGACAAAATGCTTAAAAAAATATAAAATCAAAGAAAGAGACCAACAGCAATCTCCAGGCGATTCAAGAGTCACTGCCATGACAAAAACCCACACTCACAGACATGAGTGTTTCAAAATAAGAGCTACTGGGTTTAAGTCACACAATGACATTAACCTGACTTAATGCAACTTGTTAAAGAAGATTGTTCCAGAAGCAGAAACTGCAATTAAAAAACAAAACAAAACAAAACAACATCTTTGCTCCTTTACCCAGAAACTTTACTGGCTCTACATAACACTGTGCTTCTCCATCCGTTGACAAATTGCTTTATCTTTTCTTATGCCGAGTTCATTACCAGCACTCAGACATGTTCCCTAACTCCTTCTCGAAGTCTTTCCCATCTGAAAGCAGTAGCTTACATTATTGATAAGGATAATCACAAATATGCAGAGAAACATAGACACGTAATGGAGAGGCTGACTTGTATCTGATCCAAATTCCATGCACTTCATGAAGCATACAATTTTCCAATAAATTTTTGCAGCATGGACATACCTTCATTCTCAGCCACTCCAACCAGTCCCAAACCAGGGACAACTTCTGAAAAAATTCTCATGCTTCCCATAAAGTTTTAGTTCTTTTGAAGGAGGGAAATCACACTGATATATTATGCTGCCTACTCATGGGTTCTCCAGTTGGATGTAGTTGTTAACACACGCCACCTCCTGACTTCACAGAGAGGCACAAATACTTAAATAGTATTCTGGACACTCAGTGAAATTAAACATTTCCAAGACCATGAGCACAGCAAAATCAAGCTACTGTCATTTCAATGGCTCCATGAAACAGACAAGACAAATCAGTGACCTAGTTAGCATCAACTGCTGGCAGCAACAGTTGGGTGGATTTTAAGGCAGCTTCTTTACCTTCAGTGATCTAGAGAGACTTCTTTCTCATCTACCTTGCAAGAGGCACCCTGGGTCAGCCACAGTCCTATGGCAAAGTCAGAAGGTAGGAGTAAAAGCCCAGACAGCTTTTCAGAAGAGGCAAAAATACGTCTGGAAAACTACAGGAGCTGAAGCAATGTTTGCATGGGAGATTATTAAACAGGGACAGATAGGAAAGCTGAGGGATCTTCATGGCAGGTGCTTTCCTCTGATGTGTTGCTGGAAAAATCCCAACTCCTTTTGGACAAGATTATTAAATAACAGTAATAAAGTAAAAGATTAAGAAAATTGAGGTATTTCTAAATCCCTCAAATTTGAGACCAAAAATAGATTCTTTCCATTCAGCTTCAAACCCAGCCTGAGCCGATTCATGTTATCAGATGCTGTCTAATAAGGAAGAAAGAGATGATGCATTCATAGCCCCATTAACCAGTAATAACTGTAACTTCAGCAGAAGACAGAATCAGGGAGACATTAATAAGTGATGAGATCACAAAACATCTGGAGAAATGTGAGCTGATATAAAAAGTAGCCAGCAGAGTCTTATGAAGGGTAAATCTTGTTTGACAAATCTCCTGGAATTTTTTAAAGAGGTAACACAGATTGCAGACAGGAAGAAAACATGGGACATAATCTGTTTGGATTTTAAAAGGTTATTTGACACATCACAGCCCACAGGATGGTGTATTAAAGTACAGCAAGTCAAAAAATGCACCAACTTTAAATGGACAAATAGAATTAAGGAAGCTAAGAGTCTGGTAGCGTTATCAGCGGAAAACAGGGAGCGAAGTGGAGCATGTTTTGTTCTGTGCGTTTAAGATGAAGACATCATAACACAAACATCCAACCAGATGGATCACACTGAACTTATGTGGAGAACATAAATTAATATTCTATATAATAGCTATGATATTCATTTTAACTGTAAAATGAGGAGTTTTAATATTAGAAGCCTTGTGTATAATGATGCCTTTGGAAGACGTGCAACAGAAGAAACTAGGAGAGACTCTGGGAGTAACTACAGAAGATTTCATGATGGGCAAAAGGCTAACAAAGCAGATGGAGCCATGCATGACAGGGAGACCACACCTGGATTGCTCTAAAATGGGAGCAGCATGCCTTAAGCCTTTTGTCTTAAGGACAAAGTGATAAAAGGTTGACAGCTAACTCACACAGAAAGGAAATACAAAGGGCTTTCTATATTTTAGTAGACCAAAGGTTTACTATTATTTCTTTTCCCCAAACCCTTTAAAATCTACGTGGTTACATCTCTCAGAATAAAGAGAGATAACAACCTGACCCAAATCAGGTTCTGACCCAGTTGTGGGCAGCAATTTTGGGTAGGCCAGAGTTTTAGGGTTTTTCCTTCCTGAGAAAAAGACCCTGTAGTGGGATCACCCTTGAGGTTCTGATCTCTCCTACTGCTTCACAGAGAGAATAGCCACGACTCCTGCATGGAAATTCCATTTTGCTTGTCCACAGATGAACAAGCACCCAAGGTCTGCCCCAGGAAATAGTTCAAATTAAGGTCCTTCTAAAGTAGATCCCTGGCAGGAAGGGAGAGCTTCTCCAAACTCTCCAGAAGCTGCAAGTCAACAGTGAGTTAAGGAATGAATAGACAGCATTGAGCAGATGTCCTCTTCAGTAACAGACTCCACATTTATCCTGGGAAAACGGACAGGAAATTTCTCTCCCTTGAAGTAGAGCAAATAGTCTTACATCAGAGAGATCACAGACAGCAAGGGCTCCAAAGATTTAGATTATCAGTAAACTGAAATCCTGGAAAGCAAAATGACCACACCAGAGCTGCTCTGGCTGTTCATAGTGAAGATGAAAGCAGCAAACAAAACATAGAAATAGAAACTAAAAGCAGAAAATTAAATAAAGTAAGGAAAATGTCTGGTTCTAAGGGGTTGCTCTTGCTTCTCTGTCTTGAATATATGTGATGGTACAAATACTCACAGAATGAAGGTGCACACAGGGCTCCTACTCAAAGGAAAATGGACATCAGTACCTTCTGCTCTTCTTTGGTGGCCCTCATTTTTTCTTGATAAACCATTAATGACTGAGATTATTTGTTCGGTTGTATTGCCTTCCCATTTTCTGTTTGCAGCACAATTGTCTTTCATGCTGTGGAATCAGACTCACCAAGAGCTCCTACAGCACTTCGCATGTTTACTGTTCCTTTGCACAAAAACAGTTGTCATTTCAGTTCAAACACCACTGGCCTTTTTTCCCCTCTGGCAGGCAGCAACAAGTGAAAACTAATGCAGAATTCATCCTCTGACATAATACATAAAACTTGATCACGTTTTCTGCTTCTCAGCTGAAACACATCGATCTGATTCTCTTTGGGATGAAACACAGAAGACAAGTTCCTCATATATAAAAATAAATTATTTAATGTAGATGTCCAAACACTTATACAGTTATATTACATGAGTAGATCAATACCTTATTTTTGTAAAGCATTTGGCCACCCCTGAAGATAAAGAACATATATGGAACTACGCCCGAATTTACCACATTATGCCAGTTAATATATCCATTAATAGCATTGATCTTAGTGGAGTCTTAGACTTCCAGGGAACTAGAGGGCATTAACGATAACCCAGAGAGGACAGAATCATAGGAAAAACAGAAGGGGTAGAAGGCAGCACAAGAGAAGTTGGGACAGTGACACAAAAGCTTGTACAGGGTTTCTGGTCCTGCCTGGGGAGCCTGTGCTGAGCATCACCTGAGGAGACACTGCCAGGGGATTTGAGAAGAGTTTCTCATAAAACTAAAGCCTCTGTGCAGAGCAAGGTGCAGCCACCCAGGTTGGGAGGCTCTGGCTATGTGTGGGGCAGAGCGATAGCGGACAGTTAGCAAAAGCAAAAAGATTATGAAGCGCAGGGCAGGGCAAAAGGCAAGGAAAAATACTCACAACACTTAAGAGACTATGCTTGGTCAGGGGCTGTGGTCACTACTGACCACTTCATATGAGCAATGAGGCTCCAGAGCAATCCCGCTCTGGGACGCAGGAGGATGTTCAGAGCCCACCACTGCTGCATGAGCCTGCAGCACACCTCATGCACTTGGAAGACAACAATCAGTCTTCAAAGAAAACTTAGTTCAGCATTTTCCAACTTTTGGAACTTGAAACTTAAATAATCTCCTTCTCACCTTTTCTGTTAAAGAAAGTATGCATGGAGGATTGTTTTAAAACCCAGCCTGCAGTGCAGCAGGCTGCTGAGGCAGCAGCAAGGTCTGGAATTATAATTTTTATTTATTATTTGGTTGTGCTCTGTGTATTTTTCTTACAGCACAGAGAAGGAAAAAGGCAATATTCAAAAGCAATGAAATGTCATTTGGGAGACAGAAAAGAGGGGAAAGAGGACATTTGTGGCAAATCTCAATTGAGGGTGCTTTTTCTTGTCTCTTTACAAATGTCTGCAGAAAACACCAACAGAATTAAGGTTTATAGGAAAAAAAAATCACAAAAATACTACATCAAAATATGTTAACCAGTACAGCATTATATATACCTCTCTTTTTAAGTGTTCATATAGAAATACACTTGTAACCATGTAAATGTATGTTCTCTGAGGGCAGGATGGCACACTGCAATGTGTTTATGATGGGGAGCACCAGGTGGGAGGCAAGGCATTCCCTACTTGTGCCCATGCCAGCATAGCCATGCAACGTAGCATGCCTTAGTCATTAGTACTGGGATTCACTTTCAAAGTAATCCCACAAGAACTTCTACCTATGTTTAAGGAGACTTACTGCATTCTTCTACCTGTAAAACCATAACTGCTTTGTGTTTAATTAACAAAAACCTCAGAAGGAAAGGAAAAAAATATGAAAACAAAGACCTCAGGTTTCTCCTTGGAGGCAGGGGCTCAGCAGAGATTCCCTTTAGCTTTGGTAACGTTAAGCAGTGTAAAACAAATTACTAGATTGGATTCAAATGAGTTTCTTCTCTCAAAACTTGTACCTTTAAAGCCAATTCCTATGAGCACCGCTGAGTGAAAGTAAAGGGCTGTGCCTACTAGAACACAAGGGATGTCTCCTCCTTATTGGGTCAGCAGGGCAGGCTACAGTGCCCAAATGAAGCACTTGTTGGGTGAAAACAGGAAGAAAAGGGAACGTGATGAGCATGTATCTTGAACTAACAGCTGTGAATAAAGTTGATCAAATCTTTGTCCTGTTGAAACAAACCCCGAGCTGTGAGCAGAGGGCAGGTGAGGAGGGCAAGGATGCACAAGTCACCGTTTTAAGATGTTATAATGACTTTGCTTGCAGATAGACAAACAGAGAAGCAATACGTTCATCCAGCTCATCATGGATGACCAGCCACCTGTATCTCAAACCTGACTGAGGAGGACTGAACACCAGGAACACAGAGCAGCTTCTACCTGAATCTTCGAGCATTTCATCACTGTTCCTTGACTAAGCCCAGACTCTCTCCCGATGCTGAGAAGCAATCCCCCAAAAGCTGGAAGTTATGACCAGTCAGGAGCTGACTGCACTGGGTCCAGCCCCACATCCTCACCCAGCAACCCACCCTGGTGATGTCACCCACAGTGAAAGACGCAGCCAGCTCTGTTAAAGGCATTCAGATTCCTGCCTTAGAAACCAGGAATGCTTACAATAAATCCTTACTGGGGCTTTTTCCTGGTGCTCCCTCATAGACTGCAAAACTAATATTAGGAAGGGATTTGAAAAGTCAAAACCAAATTCAGCATTATGCAATGCATATTTCATGGATTCTGGAATGAAGTTGATGGTGATTTCACCAAACTGGTCCAGAAGTACCATTAAACACAGTGTAAAGCAGAAGAAAACATGAAAATAAGAACATGCAGACTAGCATGGGAGGCAGGGAGCTTGCTGTCAAATATTACATTTTTTCAAACTGCAGTAGAGAGTCTTAAAATAATTCCTACATAGGCCTTCTGTGTAAAAAGCACAGTCAGTGAAAAGTTACAATAATTTAAACAAAATTAATAGAGAAATGTTCTGCTTCTTTTTATCATCTTTCTACCTCTCATCATTTATCATGCAAATTAAATTGCAGTAATAGAAAATGTAAAGAAAACAAACTCTGCAGTATATTGAAAGGTCTATCCAGCAAGAGATAAGGTTAAATATTAGAAGGAAAGGTGCAGAAAATTAGCTGTCCATACAATAACTGGGAGGGAAACTGTTTTATTTAGCCTGGAGGGATTTTTTGTTGCAAACTGACTAAATTAAAATCCAGACTATTATACCCAGTATCACACCAGAAAATGCCTTTTCCTTGCACTTTTAGATAAATTTTCATTGATCTCATTTTATGCATGATTACATTTTTAATGAGATGTACAGTATTTTGAAGCTAATTTTAAGTGCCTTTTCTCTCCTTCCTCCATTCCCCTTGCCTGCTCTCCCCAATACACACTCACTGCTTGTTGGATTAACATTTCTGATAAATTGCTAGACCAGAAAAGAGCATTACCAAGGAAATAAATTACTTCCATCTTTTGCAGTTCCAGTGTAGAAAAGTAACCTTAAAAATGCCCACTGTCTAATTATGCCACCTTGCAATTCTTTCCAAAAGCAATCATTTTATTTCACGTAATAATTCTATTTGTTGTGGGTAACCCTGACAAACACACAGATTGGGGTAAGCAGTCACCTTGCTCTGCTGCCAGTACTTGCCATAAGAATCAGCACTCCCTTGAAACTCAAAACTCTTTAGAAATAAAGTTTTATTCGCGAGATCTTTGACTCTTGTGAATAAAGAACAAAGCAGGTGAACGGGGGTGAACTGGCTTATTGCCAGAGTGCAGTGATCTTGCCTTTAAAATATTAGGCAATAATTGATTTTCAGCATGGAAATCTTGGCTTGTTCCCAGAACTTTTAAACTTTATTTTCTTCCTTTGACTATTTTTGGTAAAGTCATACCCTGTAAAACAAAGGGGGAAATTGCAGGGACAAAGCATGAAATAAAAATTCTGCCTCTAGCCCATTATTAAGTACCCAGCATTTTATTTGCCTCTTTGATTTGAGGGCTGCTTTGTTGTGAAAAGGGCTGGTTTGTTCATGTGACAGGCAGAGGTTTGAAGGGATACATTGCCATGCTCGAGTCTGCAAGCAGAAAGAGGCCTCAGGGGTGTTGATGCATAGGAGCAATGATCAGAAAATGAGAGTCACAGATGACCACCTGAAAGGTATAAATTGCAGTAGGCTGATGAGACAGTGCCTTCAAAATGGGTAGAGAAGAAGAAAGTTTTGCAATCATACCAGCATCATACACTGAGTATCCTGTTACTACCCTGTGATGCACCAAACAGCTTCCCTCTTTCCAAATCTCTGCCAGCCTCAAAAGCAACTTCACTCCTTCACCATTCACAGATCTGAGGCGACCAAACAGCTCCTGTCCAAGGCAAATCCTCCCAGCTCTCGGCTTCGTCTACCTCTTCAGTTTAAGAATAAACTACTGATAACACCACTGTTGGAAAATTTCATTCTCCTAGCAAATGTGCACCCATTTTAGAGGGTGTCAGTGCAGACAACCATAAGCAAGGCTCTGTGGGATTGCATCAGTGCATTGCTGAGCATAAAATGCAGCCCAGCTCCAGGCTCCTGTGGGTCAGTGGTGTGGTTGCTCTTGCAAATCAGGTTGACAGGACATGATCTGCATTTGCCAAACCCCTATTACCCTTTTGCATTTCTCCTGTGACAATTCAGCAACAACAGCAGTTGTGTCAGGAGGGGCTGGGAGCACCTTTGGCACTGGATCTGCACTGGCAGCTCAGCTGGTGAGGAGCAGTAATGGGTCAAGAGGAGAGGAGTTAGGGACTGTGAGACGGAGTAGCCCTGAAGTAAAGCAGAAGTGGAGGATATGGGAAAACTGGCTAAGGATGCCAGGGGAAGGGAAGAGGGATGAGATGGAGGCTGAGCTCTGAAAACCACGGAAATAAAGGAGCAACAGAGGAGTATCAGCTCAAGCTGAAGCATCACATGAGGGGATTAGGAGTTTAGACTCAGGACAGTGGAAATGAAGCCCAGTAAAATGTCCTGCAGACAATAGGAGCAGGAAAGAATCTTAAATGCAAATCCACATTTCACAAAGGATTTATCATTATCCCGCACTGCTTTGAGAATTATGTGTTTCCATCACAAGTCTTGTCCCAGTGCACTAACACGACAGACGGCATGAGCCTTTCCAGATGTGGGAGTGCAGACGGACTTACAAACCTGCAAAGCAAAACACTTCCCTCTCTCCCCAAACATATGAACAGGACCTTTATATGACATGTGAAAAATTATCACTAGAGAGAAAGCAACATTAAAGACAATGGATTCTAAGATCAGAACCAGGGTGTGAAAATAAAATAAGTTCTAGAAAGTTAAACACCTGAAGAGAGGGAATATAGATCATGGAGCAAAATCTGACACTCAGGATGCACCCCAAGTTTGTATTAAATTGTAGCTGTGAAGAATGAACAATGTCAGGGTTTTCATTAATAAATTTTAGGTCTTTGTGGTGAAGTTAAAAAACTGTAAAACTTCCACAGCTAAACAACAGCAAAGAACCGTTATCACAGGTCACATAAGCACAGCTGCTATTAAGCAGAAAATCTGTGAAAAAAATTATGATTTCCGCAGATACGTTTTAAAACGCCCTGAGAATGATACAGGCAGGGGAAAAGGAAGAGAAAGAAGCAGCTAAGTAAAGGAAAAATCATCCCGCACAGACTAAGTAGACTATAAATTCATAAAAAGATCAGCTAGTAACCAGGGCATCCACGCTGCAAACATCTAGCAAGAGAGGTGCATTCTTAAAGAAAATCAAACTCACCACAAAGCAGTACAAGTACACAACATAGCTAACATTTTAAATACAAAACCCTGTGTGTTCATGTGGCTTCCACATGTACCAAACACATCCATGTTTCTCCAAATGTGCAAGCCATAGACTATTCATATTTTCTCTGGCTGCCTGCATTTCATACATGCCTTTCTAAGCAAACTCTTGTACAAACTAAACACAGTTTCCGTGCATTACCTGTGACATGTGGTCTCATAAGGCATTTAAACCACTGACCCACCTCTAAGGAGGGATAATTGCAGTGGACAGTCAGCCCACGTTAGCTGGCCACCTACAGCAAACCAGAGTGAAACATAATTTCCATCTGTTTGTTTAAAATATTGACGGTTTTGATATGTTTTTGTATTGAGGTAATGCACATACAAACAGCACTATGGGGTTAAAACCTGGATTCATCTGTCCCCATGTTCGCTTCTGACAGGGGCCAGCAGCGGGTGCCTTGGGTGAGCCCAAATCCTTCCCCACACACAAGAAGCGTTTTAGCATCTGCTTCACCAAAAGCTGTTTCTCCAGGCCCAGTTGCATTCAGCAGACATCCAAGTTTTATCCTAATTGTGTGGGTATATCTTGGGCTAGGACTGGTTTCAATAGAGTATGTTTTCAAAATAATCCCAGACATTTGGCAGGGAAATTGCAAAAGCTGCTTGTAGGCTGTATGTAACTTTTAACACACA
This sequence comes from Nestor notabilis, assembly GCF_000696875.1. Classification (NCBI taxonomy): domain Eukaryota; kingdom Metazoa; phylum Chordata; class Aves; order Psittaciformes; family Psittacidae; genus Nestor; species Nestor notabilis. Next base: position 43,340 of record NW_009941881.1, on the reverse strand, counting down.
AAAGCAATTATTAGCTTCATTTAAATGGCTCTCCAAATGGATCCCATTCGTGTGCTGGCAAGTCGGAGAGCCTGAACCGAGTCTGCATTAAGGAATGTGAACTTCTGGGCAGTGCTGGGTCATGGGCTTTTACCTGAACTCCCAATCCCAGTTTTGGCGCAGATAAATAGCCCAGGCTGAGCCAAGGGCAACCCTCAGCTGAGGGAGGCCAAAGGCAGGGACAGGGGCAATATCACACAGGTAAACTCTTTTGACATAGGCATAACCAACTCCCACACCCTGTTATTACTGCTACTGCTTTATTAAAATGCATAAAGCAGCCAGAAGCAAAGACACCAATAAATTCTTCTGTAAAAGCAGAAATGTTTTTTTCAAATGGCTCCCTTAACACTAATAATCACAGCTCTCTTATGTGTACTTGACTCTGGTTAACCTTTTTCTGGCACTTTTTAACTTCTCCAAGTCAGGTACTAATATGGAACTAATGTGGGGTTTATTTTCCCTATAGGAATAGCAGAAAGAGCACTGCACATTATCGTAATCACGCAAGCTCCTTCCAGAAACTGCAGGACTTTAGATCAAAGCATCCGCATTATGGCACAGGAAAAGAATTTAATAACAATTGTGGGACTAAGCATTTTTCTAATGTTAAGGGGGTTTTATTGAATATTAATCCTATAAAATGCTCCTGAAAGTTGGCAGAAGGAAAACTGATGTCCCAAATAGTTACTGTGGCCTTTCATATTGTAGGGATGCAACCGCAGTGTAATCAAAATTCATCATGCCATTAGCTGAGGACAACAGGAAAGGAGACACTTTCTCCTGCATCATGCTGCTTGAAACAATAAGAACTGTGAGAACAGAGCTCATAATTGTTAACCTTAGACAACCACTTAAAGTTTTCATGGTTTTTTGGATCGTAGCTTGCAATTTCTTCCAATACAACTCATACTCAATATTTGCACTTTCAATTTTACCTTCTATTAAAGATTTGCATTATATTTCATTTCTCAGGAGAATATCAATGCTGGGAACATGTCTTCTGTGAAAATGAACAAGAGATACACAGAGTTTCCCCCTGTTTCCCCCTATTTCTAACTGCATACTTTCCTTTTTCTCCCTTTTTTTTCCTGGAGGAGGTCACTCCAGCTGCCCAACACAACTGCAGTCATGCTCCAGCCACATTAGTCCCTTCCCTGCTGAGCTGCTGGAGAAACAGGAATTCAGCTGACACCAGTGGGAGGAAAGACAGAAGTAAAAATTAAGGGGGAAAAAATGAATTAATAAATAATTCAGGCAAAGGATGAATGCTTGAACAAAGCAGCGCCAGCGTGCAAGGGAACATCAAGCTGTACTAGAACAGGTAAGAGCACCAACCAACAAAGGTGTATGTTACAAAAGCAAAGCCAGTTTACCTGGCTGGGACGCAGAGACAAGAGCTTTCCCCAGCATCACCTTGGCACACACTCTCAGTACCATGGGCATGACTTGCTGCTGCCTGCTTGACCACCATGAATCCAAGAGATCCTGAGTGCTGGGCATGGACACGGAAAAACCTGACGTGGGAAAACCCACCCCTGAGGCCCAAGTAAGGGACCTACACGGTGGAAAAAGCTCCATGCTTTAACCTCCATTTCAAATAACCCTTTCTCTCTTTTTGACAAGCGAAACTCTGAACAGGCAGTTTCATCATGCTGCACGTGCCAAAACAAGGTTAGGAACACCAAAGCTCACTCCTGTAGTTGCTGAAAAGCAGAGCAGCATAGAGTCTCCACACCCCTCAGATACTCCACAGACTCTACAGTGTCTGTTTTAAGGCAAACTTGGCGTTAGTTTCTTGTACTGAGATGCCTCTAGCTTCTCCTGTACTAGGTAAGGAAACTCTTCCATTATGTATCTCAATACTGCTTTATTTAGTTAACAGCCTGAAATGAAGCAAATGCAGGAGCTTCTTTTATCACCATCTCTATCTCATCAGTTTGGAGCTTGATGGCACTCTGTCATGTTTTCCCTCCTGTTTATCATACAGATACCCTAAACCAATGAGCAAGTGCAGTGCAAAAGATCAGTTGTTCCTCCATGGTCCTACACCAGGACCTGTGGTGTGAACGCTGTCGTCATCCATGAGCCACTGCAACAACAACTTTCAAGCAGCCCCTGCCCTGCTGCACTGATGCCCAAAAGTGATTTACCTGCCATGAGCATTGAGGCCAGGGCTGAGCAAAATCCACATTAATACATTTTGATATCTTGGTGTTTTATCAATGCAGTCTTGCAAGTTTATGAGCATTTGGCTTTATTTTACACCAGACAACTCAACGCTGCCCTGGAGCAGGCTACCAGATGTGCAGTATTTACTTCTACAGCCTCATCACTTGTGATGGGTCACGTCAAACAGAAACTTCCTGGGGAGCCAGAACTACTCTCCCAGCATCACTCTCTACACAGGTTGACTACATTTGTGACCATCTGGAAGTTATTTCAGAGACAAGTTGGTGGTGCCACCCAGCATCTGGGCCTGGCATGTAAAATTATGGTCTAACCATCTTAAAGACCCACACCGTGGGTGCTGCAGTACAGATTCAAGGCATGGTGAACTAGGTAAGTGAGGATCCTGAGAGCTGTGAAGGTAGTTTTCATTCATACATACAGATTTCTCAGTATAAAAATGTTAAGCTTGCACCTATGCAATACCAGGTGCCCTCAGGAATCTCTGCATATTTGGCATTTGGAAACAGTGAGAACATCAAACAGCTGTAGATATCTCAGCAACATAGAGCTTTTCTCAGTATTACATACTCTGCTGTCACCTAATGTTGAGTTTTCACCCATTTTTGAGACTTCTGCTTAGTCTTAAACTTTCATTCTTGGTTGCTTTTTTTCCTACTATTGCCTAAAAATCTCTTTTGTTAAATTCAGCCCCTCATGTTAGGTTTGTCAGATGGGCATCCTCCTGGATAACAGATCTTTCCATCGTTGCTCACAGCCGTGGGCATTTTTGTGTGCTGATGTGGCTGCTTAGTCACGGCTTAGTCAAGCTGCAAAAATTTACCTCTCTTAATCTCTTCTCATGAGTCAATTCTTCCAGGTCCCCAGTTCTCTTTGTTGCTTTTCTGCAAAGTTGTTCCAGTTTGTTAACAGAAAGCCAGTGACATGGTGCCAGAACAGAGAATGATTTCCCAGCTGCAGCTATGGGTCAATCTGAGGGTCACTATTATTTTCCTGCTCTTTAACATGATGGTTTAGTGCAGGCAGTCCAAATCTATACTGTTCATTTTTCCTGTGTAAGACTGCAAACTCGTATCTAATTCGCTGTCTGTTGTTACCCTGAAACATCTTTTAGCATTGCTACCACTCAGGTTCTTCCCTACTGAATATACCTGTGATGGATTAGTACTATCATACACAGGCAGCTATATCATCTGTATTTTTCAAGGCCGAATTTCATTTTTCCTCTTCCTGCTTCTAACTTCTATAAATAACCTGGTATTATACCTGTAGAAAACCCCTTACTACTCATCATTCTCCAGAGTTAGTCTGATGATGTTTATTTCATGTCTCAAGTTATTAGAAGTTATTAAAGGAAATGCATAGAATTAATTCAGGACTAGGCACATGGCTGCAAACAACCCACCACCACAAGGTTAAATATTTTGCCTTTACTGCTGTATTCAGCCTGTTGTTGAGTTTTCCATTTGGTAGACAGAGCTGCCACCTGTACCACCAGAATTAACCTTTTAAGCATGAGTCTCTGAGAAGAAAAGTACTGATTTACTCAAATCTGCCTCAGAGAATCTACTACCTTCCTCACACCCACTCCCTTCCATGGGTAAAAAGCTGGGAGTGACTTTTGAAGAATCCTATTACCTGTAGTGCTAACGAGTCTGCAATTTCCACTGTCAAGCACAGTTACAGTTCTCAGCTCCTGGGCCACTTTCTAAAGACTGAACGGGCACTTTTGCTGCTATTGTTGTTGGGAATTGTTTGAAGATGGGGAAGGCATGTGCAGGAAACATTACTCCTCTCTTCCTGCCATATCTACTGCAATCACTTGCAGTAGATATGGCAGTAGATAATGATTTCTGTATCAGTCCCACCAACAATAGTGGGGTAGGACTCAGATGAGGTCAAAGCCACTTCCTGTGAATCCCACATCTATGGGGCTACTTTGAACCTGCCTTTCAGTTTTATGAGGCAGCATTTTTTTCCCACCAAAAAGCACTCAAGAAACTTTGGCATCCTGATGGAAAGCTGATCATGTAATAGTACCCTATTTTTGGCTAAGCCTAGCAATCTTCACAAAACGACAGCCAATGTTCAGGAGATATGCATGGCCTACTCTGAGCCGTGCCTGGGTTTTGTCCAGATCAGAAGGAAGCCAGCACATTTAACCCACCAATTTCAGGCTGTGATAGCTCTTTATTGTCTTACCTGTAAATTGTCTGAGAACTTCTCTTTTAAACATTCAAAAAGAAAAATTCAGAGCAACCTAAAGGTGGGCATTTTATTTTATTTTAAATGTAGCAAAAGAAAAAAATAATCCAAAAGGAGATTGCCATCTTGACAATCTGCTAAAAAAATCAAACCAAAAAATGCAAGGGAGAAATCTTGCCTGAATACCTGTTTTAATGTGCCATGCAGACCATCTGAGTTACATAAACAACAAAACCTCAAAAGCTGTCAACATCTGAGTATTTTAAAGTTGCAGGAAGGCAAGTTTTTGCCAAGTGGTCATACAATTATTTGTTCTGGAGACTGCATTGTCTGCAGAAGTTTTGCCTCAACATGGAGCAGAAGAAAGCAAATGCTCTCTGTTTCCTAGCAGTCTGTCTCAACTTGGGCTCAACCACAAGAAGTCTCTATTTTTCAGAAAATAACTTGAGTCTTGCAACAAGTGGCTAAAGGGGAAAACTGTTGACTATTGCCCTTTTCATAAGACCTTCTGAGATGCCCAATCCCAGGCTACTGAACACCTTGAGGAGAGGATGGGGCTCTTGGGGTAGCGAGTCCTGTGAGCAGATCCTGGAGATGGGCAGGATCATCTCCACATCTACTTGCCATCATGGGCTGTCAGCATCTCCAAACTTCCTTTTCGAATGAGAGCCCCAGACCAACTTCATCTATGTTATAAGGAGGGAAAAGAAGCAGGAATCAATATAGCTTTTTGTAATCGATACAGATGTTTTGAAGTGTAGATCACTGACAGAAGGCAGCAGATG
>NW_009941881.1:16153-38086 GCF_000696875.1 Nestor notabilis | reverse complement strand
TAGGCATATCAGGGCCAAAAGAAATTCCAAGAACTGGTTTATTATTCAGTGGAGATTGTATTATTAATAAGGATACAAAACAGACTAGTACAAACTCAAACATTTTGTTAGGAAAGACACAGGCAGCATACATCAGATGAAGACAATGAACTAGTCTGAGTTTATTTCTACCCATGGGGAATATTAAACAGTCTGAAAGCTGATGGTCTCTGGATGCCTTGTCCTACTAAGTCATGAAAGTGTTGCCAGGAGAGCTCACTAACCTGTCAATATGAACTGAAAAAAGTTAACAAGAGCGTGGACTGTATTCATACTCTCACCAAGCAAGCAAGACATGTAACTATAGGTTGCTTAACCTGACATCAATCCTCAGCAGAAAGTAATGAAAGTTAATGTAGAGTTTGATCAATAAAATATTAGAGGATGGGAATAAAATTAACTCAAGTCACAAATGTTTTGTACAGAGTCTTGTTGAGCAAACATTGATTTTTTTAGGCGTGGACTGTATTCATACTCTCACCAAGCAAGCAAGACATGTAACTATAGGTTGCTTAACCTGACATCAATCCTCAGCAGAAAGTAATGAAAGTTAATGTAGAGTTTGATCAATAAAATATTAGAGGATGGGAATAAAATTAACTCAAGTCACAAATGTTTTGTACAGAGTCTTGTTGAGCAAACATTGATTTTTTTAGGTTTCGTAGTGTTGTCTGAATTGACTGATTCTGAGTCAGAGCCTTTGGGCAAACAGGGCTGCACCATGCAGCAAACACTTTCCAGGGCTTTCCCTGCCCCACTGCTACAGCAGATGACTGTCCCCAGCAGACATGCAGAGATACAGCCACCAGGCACCATGCAGGTTCCAGCTAGACCCTTGGCTACCACAGTAAGTTACATCACGTTGGTTTGAGAACAAGCTCCATCCTTCACATGTTGATCTTCTCAAGTAGACCTTGGAGTACCGGGTCACACCACTGATAGAAATGCATGGCAAAGCATAAGAAAATTTTACTATTATCACAGTGTTGGCACGTGAGTCCATTTTATCAGTCCTCACAGTGCAACCAAGATGGCTAAGGGAAGTAGTAAAACCATCCCCACAAAGAGCATATGTGGTGGAGACACTCCATACAGCCACTGCCACCATATCTAATGCCCCTTGGGCCAGAAATGCTTCATAAAGTACAGCGGCCAATTCTGTGGAGAAAACAACAAAGCTGAATGGAAGTTTGGCCTCGATCCACTGAAAGAAGGAGATCATCTGTATTATAAGGTGTTCCCATCCTACGCTATGGCCAGACTCCAAATTGCACAGAAGCTGAAATAATGGCTTTTATCAAAGGGGATTGAGGCTGGCCCTTTGGCTAGCTTCTGCACCAGCTTCCTTACACTCGCCTGTAGAAGAGTGGAGCTGGTGTATACAGAGAGTTTAGTTTCCAGTTGCTCAGGTGAACACAACTTAGGGCTAATTTTTATTAGTTAAATAAGTTCTCCACATGCAGATTTACAACACATGTGACCAATTCAAAATTTTAATTACAGGCAGAGAATGATTAAGCTGCTTATTTAAAAGGAAAGACAGAGCTAATCTGGTGGCCTTCTGGTAGCACTCCATAACATGAGAGAGAGGCCTGGGCTGGCGCTTGGCTCTCCAGCAGCCTCACTTATGGGCCAGCAGATGCAGTATAATCATCTGCTGGAGGGGGTCCAGGACTCCTTGGGGCCTCAAAAGCCATTATTGCCTGGAAAACAGTGAAAGCTGGGAGAAAGCCAAGGTCCCTTCTAACATCACACATTGGGTGCCACGACTCACCTTCTCCTTCCCAAAGGGCAAGAGCTGGCAAGGGTTGTTTTGGGGTAGGGTTTGATTGTTTTCTTTTTTAAGAGGCAGAGTGTTTTCTCATGGTGCAAGATCACAGTCATTTAAACCATGGCACTTTCACTGCATCCACTCAAACATCAGGGGTCTAATTTCTAAATTATCTGATGTCATATATGGACTGCTTTAGGGATATGTGATAGGGTGTGATGTAGGAAGCCAGGGGGCTAAGTTTTCTGTAAAGTTAACTACAAAACACTGCTACAAGTACAGTTATGGTGCTACCACACATAGCCACAGAGCACAATCAATGACTAATTGCTGAAGTGCAAGAGTGCACTTTAGGACATCACATGGATCCTAAAGGGGAAGGACTGGGATCTGTCTCCTGAAAGATCCGGTACCAGCCCGACAAAGGAGGTGGGAGCCGCTTTCACCTCCAGTCCCTGATGAGTGCCTTGCTCTGGGGACACCTCTACAATCTCCACTGCTTCACCCATCCCCTCCACACCAGCCTGATGCGGGACACCCACCCAAAAACATGCAAAGAAACTCCAAGATAACAGGATCCAGCAATTGTAATATTCAACTTCAAAGACATTAAAAGACATAACATTTTATTTGCCTTCTGCTTTTTAACTTTTGGGGTCCACTCAGGTAATGCTTTCAAATTTTTAATTAAAAATAAAAGCAAGGCTGCTTCTGCAGTCATTTCTCTTTGAAGTTGGACATTTAAGTATAATATCTGTTACCTGAAGACTTTGCTAAAGCTATGAGTTTAGGAAAACTCTGCCCAAAACATATGTCTCAGCAGATCTGGACTCTTATTTTGGTTTGATCTAGTTTTATTTTGCCTAAAACTCTTCCCATACGTTCTTTCAGCAATTTAAAAGTAATTTTTGAATTCCATGCAGTTTTTCTTTTTGCATTTTAAATTTACATTTAATGCATGTTTTTCATATCATCCGAATAAATTGTCTCCTTTTCAATCCAGTAATAACCACCTCCTTGCTCAGCACCTTCTTGCTGTCACTGCAATAGTTATCAGTGGTCCAGATGTGCTACTTAAGGAGATAGTTTCATGAACATCTGGGAGAACAGCACAGCTGGTGGCTCTACTCTTGGGCTCTGTGCACCTTGACAAAGCCCCTGCAAGTTGCATGGTGCCTTCTCCAGGCGAGGCAGCACTCACAGTCTGTGAAAGCAAGTACAAGCCTCCAGTCTTTATGTTTCCTCTTAGCCACAAAAGCATACTTACATCCTAAATTACTTGTTGTAATGGGATCCATCATCAAAATACTCTTTCTACTGGAGGGCTGTTATATTTCATTGCTGAAAGAACTCAAACTTTTGAAGCCTCTCCTTAATTTTCAATGAAAAGCATTTGGTTCCAGGGTGACAGACGAGGCTCTTAAGAACTGTTACCACCTCGGGTAATTATAAAATGACGGAAGGAAAGAAAAAGAAACAACAACAGAAAAATCACAACCAGAGAGCGAGTGCCAGATTAACACTCTCTGTTTGTGCAGGGCTACAAAGGCACTTCCACAGGTGCCTGTGCTGAGAGTTCGGTTACAACAGCTTCCAGTTGGAAAGAAAATTGAAGGAGGATGGAAGTGAGGAAAGAAGAAATTTCAATTAAAAACTGAAATGAATTCCAAAATAACATATGAACTGGAAAACTACAAAACAAAAACAAAATAAAATAAAAATAAAAAAAAAAAAAAAAAAAGCCTGGCTTTTGTTGCAAAAAGAAACCACCCCAGAACTGAAAGAGTCAAAATCACCCTTGTGCAAGGTCAGGGCTGGCTCTTGCACCCTGGGAGCTGGAGGGGGATCTCAGTAAACAGGATTTTCATTTTGACACTTCATTTAATGTACTCCACATAAAGGATAGTTGGGAAAAATCAAAGAAAGATAAAACAAGGCAAACAGGCTGAGTGAAACCCTACAAAATGAAACTATTCCAGCAGTAATAATTAGCTCTTTAATATGGTGAAACTGAGTAACATAGCAAACACAGATAGACCATACAAGAAACACATGGACTAGAAGTGCAAAGATGCATTTGTATTGGTAAGAGAGAAAGCGAAGTAGCTCTTAGTGATGACAGCTGAACACTGAGGTGGGAATCGTGCGACACATGATTAAACAGGGCAAAGTAGGAGACAAGGGCCACCAGCAACGTACAATAGCCTTTCACCTTTGATACCCTGGCCCTTAAATCTAAATTAAAACAGAATAAAACACAAGATTACTAGCCTATAGGTCCACATAATAAATTTCCCCCAAATCTTGCCTACTGCCAGCAAAGTGTTTCTAGTGCTATGTGGGGAAAAGCTTGGAAAGTATCTGTTCTGAGTGGCTGTGCTCAGTGCCAGCACCAGGTCCATGGACACCAGTGTGCTCACCCGTTCCAGGGTGAGACTGGGCCAGCAAGTAACAGGACCACTTGGAGAGGGGGAATCATAGCAAATAAAGGGCGCTTTAATAAAACAGCAGCATAATACAGGACTCTGTCCTCTTTATTTTGTAATAGAAGCCTTTCACGATATGGAACTAATTATCGCCATCTGCCGTCCCCGTACTTATATTTCCTCTCTCACAGCTCATTCTTCAAAAACTCAGTAGCTTCCTCCCTTTACATTTGTAAATACTGTTGACTATGGATAAAATCCATGTTTACTTTGTATTCAGGGCCCATAGGAAAGCTTGTTTTAATCATCAACAGATGTTACATTCTGCTCTGCTGTGCTTGGCACACAACTTCAGAGGGAAATAAAAGAAAAATCTTTATTTTAAATTTAAATTGTAGATTGTTACAGACTAAATAAAATGCCAAATTGTTATTGGAAACAACATGGCCACTGTAATAACTAAAACTGACATTTACTTTTTACAATTATAATTTTTTTTTCTGGTGCTGTTTAACACAAGATGGTTTCCACATTTCACAAAGGATTTTTTTTTCCCCTTTTCTCTGCAATGATTTGCAATCAAGCCACAGACATTTGTAATTTATTTTTATTTAATACTTTCCTACGAGTTTATGAAATACTGGGATTATTATGCTATATACAGTAGATAGTTTTTGAATACATACTCTCCCTCTGGACTCATATTTCAATACACATTATCCCCTTGAACTCATTTATAAATACCCATTATTCCCACAGACCCCACTATAAACATGTAATATCTCTGTGGACTGTTTCAGCCTTATGGTCCTTTTTATCTCTGGCTTCTTTCCTATTTATATTCATCTTTGATGTCTGAACAGGCACTCCCCCCATTTTTGTGGCCCTGGGGATGCAGGTGCCCTCCCGCAGCGATGGAGCAGTACCCTACAGGTATGGCCACCACTTCCCTGTTACTCATTTTCCAGCTGCTAGGAAAACTGAGCTGGTGTCAGCGGCTGGCTCGGGCACCTGCTGCATGCGTGTTGATTGCAGTATCCTGACATTCCTTGCTGATGGGATCGGATTTTTCTTTTCTAGCCACTGGTGTGAGCAATGAGAATGTGAACTCCAAGCCCCTATCACAAAGCATTCATCACACACTTTCTCTTACCGGCTACAGCTTGGCCCCAGCTACAGTTACCAAATCAGTGCTTTCTTTGAGTGGTAATTTCTCATTTCAGTTTTATTTCTACACCACTGAAGAACCTACTTTGTGAAATTATTTAGATGTTTAGTATTACTCAAAAGTAAAATGGAATAAAATGTTTGAGCAGAAAAAAAAAAAAGAAATATTAGGCATGATAGCTCTCTGTTGTTGCTGACTACCAAGCATGATTGGGAGTGCTCATAATTCCGACTTGTTTAGCCAGGCTTTGCTACATACTGAATATTTGCAGCAGCAAATAATATTTGTCCACTTTACTCCTACAGTAACAAAATACACAAGAACGAAAAACACCATGTGAGCCTCCAGGAGACCACAACATCCCAGCCTGGATACAGCAGAGGGATGTTTTAGAAGGAAACAAAAGGTCTGTAAGGGCCATACACCACCATTTGTAATTAAAGTTCATACATTTTTATGGGACAAAACCCAAGTACCTCAAAAGTATGGGGCATCCCACACAGCCAGAGTGAATTTCAAGTGGAGTACTGCCTTAAATTCCTAGTCTTAAGAAGAAAGACACTTCTCAATCACTTCAGCATCCTCTTCTCTGTCCTTGACAAATGTACTCTTGCTCTGTTCACAGCCTGTCTGGAGTGTTACTGCAAAGATAATTTCCCTATCAATCACCTGGAGCATATCACAGATCTCCACAGCCCTCCATTAGCCACCTTCTCCCCTCCTCATACACAAGCTCCTTCTCTTCACTTTCGTGGCTCTTCACGACTTCTCCCATTTTACTGAACATTTTCCAAGCAGTGCAAGGGCACTGCCTTCACCTCCAGCAGGTGTGCTGCCTCTGCCTGCGAGCTTTCCAAATGTGTTTGTGCTTCCTCCCATCCTGCTTTTCAATACTGAGATTTTACTATGAACACTGACTGCAAGGGCAAGGCAGGTGACTGTCAAACCCAACCCCCTACCCAGAACTAAGCACAGCACAGGTACTCATGCACTTCAGTTCTTGCACAGTTTGTTCATTCCGTGCACAATCCTGTTTGTGCACAGGCTGAAGATGTTGAATTACCAGCAGTAAAAAAGCAAACCATTCAAGCTCACTTTAAAGTCACAAGTCATTTTGTCTAACATTACTTAAATGTCTAAAATTCAGACAAATCTACATGTGCCAGCACTTGGATTTATTCTCAGCGCTCTGGATGACACCATCAGTTTTAACTCCATTCTGCACCTCTTGCTTTGAGATGCTATCACGAGGGCAGCGGCAACATCCTTCCGCTGAACTTCCTTTAGTTTCTATCATCCTCCAATGCCCACCATGTTGTACCCAAATATTTCATTAAATCAACAAGAGAGTGAGAGCCTTGCCTTTTGTGCAGTCTCTCAACTTGCCAAGCAGTGAAAAAATATTATAATCATCCTCGCACTGCCTCAAACCTACGTGTGCACCAGAAAGCTTCCTAGAGTGCCTGCAGGGAAACAGAGGGGTATGTGCTCCCACCATCACTTCTCTCTCCAGTTTGAAATCACATGCACATAAGAATGCAAAAGCATAACAATATTGACAAGATGTTATAATTTTTAAATAGTTCATTATTTTACACCAAAAGGCAGTCCAAACACAAGCATCCTGCATCTGTGGGTTTATGCATCAGAGCACCAAGGAGTTTTCAGAGCAAGTCAAGATGGGAGCAGAATGAAGTTGTGCAGTGCCTGTATCAATATGGTGGACACCACTGTGGGCTGTAGGAGATGCAGATCGGGGAGGTTGTATAAAAGACAATACACTTATGAAAATGCAACAATTGACACACAATTCCTTCCAGTCAGATGTTGCACACATTTGTGCAAATATTAACCAGAAACAACTTGAAAAATTCTTAAGGAAATTTTGAGATCTGAGAAAGAAATCTCAGGAGGAAATAAATCCTTTTCTTTTAAAAATTGCAAACTGCAGCACAATGCAAACCAGCTTGGAAAGCAGCAGCCTTCTATTTTACATCAGCAGTGAATACTGTTATGAATTAACAGCTCATTAAGAAAAAAAAACTTTGCAAACCATGAATCTCAAATGAAAGTCAGAGAAACTGCCATTTGCAATTTCCAGTGTGTGAATAAATCTAAAGAGATGTCAATGGATAGAGCTCTTACCAAGAGCCAAACAAACAGGTGTCCCCTGGCCTCCTGACCCTGACATCAACAGCGCAATAAAACTTTTCCCATTTCAGGACAAAACCATTTGGTACCAGTACATGGAATAATACCTGCTTCTTAAAACACGGAAACGCATATAACAAATGCCTCTTAAAGTCCCAGAAGAAACAGAGACTTGCACTGTGAAGTATTCCCAACAGGAATACTGTAAATCATACCAAAATTTTACTTGTCCTGGAACAGGTTTGAAAATCTGTTTGTGGTTTCTTGTATGTTTTTTTAAATGTATCTCATCAGTTCACAAACAAAAGAGTCCTTCAAATTCCAATGTAAAAATCTCTGTACATGTTATTTTAAATAGCCTTAAATTGCAGACAAATTTGCTCTGAAAAGTCAATTATGTTTATAGAGCTTTTCTACTTTTTATTATTTTTATCACATTCAATTGATAAGCAAATTAAAGCATCATTGCTTCATTCACTTATTCCTTCCCATCAGATTTGACTGGGCTGTCACTGCAAAGGTCGTGCTAGAGCAGCCTTTGGTTATTTTCTGCTCTAGCAGAACCCCAGCACCACCAGCATGAAATCTTTGGGCAGCTGACATCACCACAAGCTTCTCCTGTTCACTGCAGCGAGCCTGGGCTCACTTCGGCACCAGTGAGGACCAGTCTGAGGCTGAAACAAGGAGCTGAACAGCAGTGCTATAGGTGGGCTTGAAACAGGGAGGGAAAGGGACAGGAAGAAAGCAGTGCATTCAGCACAGCACTAGTGAGACCAAGTTAATAGTGCATTTAACATATGCAAACACCATCCCACATTAGTTTTTAACTCAGCTATTTAAATAAATGTCTTCCTGTTGGAGGACCTGTGCAGATTAAACATGGATGCATTTGGCAGGCTGCAAGGCAAGCAGAATCTGGGTTCTTATCTATGCAGGGTCATTGTTTGGGCAGAAGAAAATAAATAGAATATGAAAAGAAAAATATCTGAATAATATACAAACAGCTAGATCCTCTGTCACTAAAAAACAAACTAATCCATGTAACTAAGTGTATTAGCTTAAATGTAATCATATGCAAAAGGAAAGGAACTGGAAAGTAAATAGGAAAATCTAAAAGAGGAGACAAAATAAATACAAGTAAAGCAAAGTGAAGATAGCACCTGAGTAGGTTGTTTTCAGAAAACACCAACATATACAATAAATGCCACCGCAATTTTTTGTAGGTATTAAAGAAAATTAGGAGTCTTTGTCAGTTTTCAGATTTAATGTAGAAACATGTTACCACAACATTTGTAGATGTGAGGAGGGCAGGGTGGTGTGAAGGCTAGAGTATGCCACAGCAAGTCCAGAGGCATGCACTGGGGCCATGCCCAAAGGCCCTCACCACATCTTCTGCCAGTCCCCCATCGCTTCTCCTCTGACCGTGCGATCTGCACAGTTGGATTACATCCAGCAACACACAGGGTAACCCAAGTCCTGCATCTCTGACAACTCAGAGAACCACCATGGCAAGGCTTGGCTGATCCCATTGTCACCAGTCACCTGTGGAAACAGCCATCTCCCGTTTCAACAAAAGTGAACCATCCCATCAGTACATTGGCCAAGATGGGAATTGCCATGTAGATCCCAAATGGAAGCATCTGATAAAGGATGGGTATTTTGGCAAGACCTTCCCATGGAAAGAATGGTGAAGATAAAAAGCTGTGACTCATTTCCCCTCATGAAAAATAGAATTTAGGTTGACTGGCTTCACCACCCTGATGGAGATTTGCATCCTGCTTTCTGAGGATGTGAAAATATATCGTGTACCAATTCAATCTTGTTTACAGGACCAGACTGATCTTGTTTGGAAGAAACAAAGCTCTACTGTGTTTATCATCATTACAGAACACTGGACATAATATGTAATCACTTTATGATACAAATAAATAGGTCAGGTGTTATCCTGTATAAAAATCTTTGCTCATGCAGATGGTCACCCACATTTAATTTCCTTGACTACCATTCATCCATCAATTCCTCTGCACTTGAAATGTAAAGTCAATTTGGAAAGCTATTCCAAGATAGCCTTCAAAGTCATTTCCAAAAGGTATGCCTCTGATTGAGGATGACAGTCCAGCCACTCTTTGGTGTTAAATCTTTGTGCCCATAATTCATTGTATTCACTCTGTACTGCACTGTATTTCAGTAAGAGGAGTATTTTTTTTAACAGTACATGTTAGTGTGCCGTTTATTAAACTGAAAACCCTTTATCTCCTTTGTCACTCCTCTCAGTTCCTTGCAGTTCATCCCATCATTGCTCTCTATCATTAAACTAATATGATGTACATACACAGGTATGGTAAACACCAAATAATAAAACAGACAACGCTAATGTTGTGACATGCACCAAAGGCAACAAAATTAAAGCTGGGATTGTCACTCCAGCCTTGTGTAACAGCATGCTTGACGTGGAGTGCCACAGTCACATAAAGCACAGGAGATTTCAGAAATAACAGATACGAATACACCTTTTTAGGTAGAAGCATCAAGGATTTTTTTCTGACATCTTGTTGCATTATCATTTATTTTCTATACTTTGGATCACCACCGGAGAAATCCTACTTTCAGACAATTCACAGTGATGGAATAAAACATCATCTCAAAACCATGGATGGTAGGACTGCTGAATTATTCAAGAAACAGGAAATTATTAGAGGTCGCGTTTATTCAGAAACAAAAGTGCCTTGTTAATTCATAGGACTCAAGATAATGTGATGATTTGATCCGACACTTTGCATAATACAGGCCACCAGAATTTTCTGTATTACTTCCAGTTTAAAGCTCAATAGTTACACTTGAACTGCAGGTTTTAGAAAATCATCCAATCTTGATTTTAAAATATCCACCACAATGGCTATTAAGTTGTTCCAGTGATTAATCACCTTGCCTGATTAACGTGCACGTTATTTCTAGTCAAATTTTTTGCTTACCTTTAATTCAATTCACTAAATCTCATTATACTCTTTTCTTGCTACTTCTAAGAGCTCTGTATCTGCAAATTCCTTTTGCCTCTGTAGGCACTTACTGACCGTGTTCAAGTCACCTCTTAAGTGCCTTTTTGAAAACATAAGAGGCTTGATTTTCTTTTTTTTTTTTTTCCATCTGTCATCATAAGAAATTTTCCACTTATTTAGTCACCTTCGTGGATTTTCACTGTTTCAGTACCCTTCTCCAAGTGCCAGGACTAGAAATAGACAATATTCCAAAAGCATTTGCAGAGACAAAGAGCTATCATACAACCCTAATTCTACACAGCATCCTCCAGGCCCTGTGTGAAAGGGCTGCACCAGCAGATTTCTCTGTAGGCATGCTAAAAGTGACAGCTAACTCAAAGAGAAAAACAGTCTGCACAACAGACACAGATTAAAATAGCTCAAAGCAACAATCACACAATTAAACCTTTTTATGGTCATAAAAGTAACCTTATATGGAAGCATGTTTCTGTTAATTCAGAGATCACTAAGATGGCACACGATAATACCTTTCAAAACAAGTAGTATTTCTCAAGCTGGAAAGGAGGGTACTTGTCAAATGAAAAGTTGAGTAATAGCTTACCTGGAACTTGTCTCATCCTCTCTTTACATATGCTGGCAGAGAGCAGTACCTGACAGAAAAACAGAAAACATTGCCAATGGGGAACACTGGGCGTCCTTCACATGTTCAAGTGCTGTTACTCATTGCACAACACAAATACGTGAGTCTGCAGAGACAATCCAACTGCAGTTTTGTCCAAAAGGCATTTCATGGGGGCAGGCAGGCACACCAGGCCTTCCAGCTCACCATATCTACAAGCATCCCCAGAAAAAAACCTTGTACTTCTCAGCATTCCCGTGCCAGCCTGCAGGTGACCATACACCAAGCGCAGCTGGCAGCTACCCCCAGCAATGTGCAGTGGACAGGGCCACCGCTCCATGGCCACAGGGCATGACAATGCAAGACAGATCCCAGAAAAAAAGTGGGAGATGACATCTGCTGCAGACATCACACAAATTTATCCATGACTAGGGGGAAATACAGTCAAGAACTCTCAAAAGAAAACACTTATTCCTATCCACGGCTGTCCACCTTCTTGGTAAATGGTGTTCAGATTATACTGTAGCAGTTTACTAATGGGCCAGAGAGCAAATAGGTTTTTTTGTGATAGATGGTGGTGACACAGAGCTGGTGACCACTCACTGTGCAGCCCTGCCCCAAGATGTGACCTCACCCCATTTGATGTTTCAGTACAATGTAATTTTCCAGAACATTAAAACAATCAAGACCACAAACATATTACAAGTTATAGTCTACACTTAAAATATTTGAGTTACTCCAATTGGATCAGAGAAAATTAAGGATGTAATTAATTTATCTCCTGCATAACCTTATGCCTTGATGAGACCTTTATGTTTTATATTTGAAACAAAGGAAGAAACAAAAATAAGAGTCATAACAATGAGAAGGAAATTGCTAAACACCTCAGGAAATTTCACTTGGAAAAAACATCTTTTGTCTGCTGCTGGGATTACATGTTTTGCTGTGTCAGGCTTATGAATTTTTATTTTTTTTTAAATAGAGAAAAATGTCTTCCCTTAAATAACTTACAGACAGCAGCAGCAAGACATGAGTTTCACGTTGGATGTTGTATCATCTGCATTTGCACAGGCTAGGCCAGGATGACCAGATCGGACCCACAGCTCTTGGCTGTTTCTCTTAGCTGCTATGAAGAGTTGCTTCTGCAGCTGTGAGGAGCCCACTGCAAACCCACACAGGCGCTTCCTTGCACAGAAATAGAAGGAAGCAGTTGCTCTACTCTTCCAAGTCCTCCAATGCTAAGGAGGACTTCAAACACACAGGTACAGCAATGCAGGGATCCCATGACAGTGGGCAGCTGTAAACGTGTACATGGATAATGTCTTACGAATCTACAGTCACCAAACAGCTGCTTTTTTTGCCCTGTGTGTACATATGTATGTGCACAGTGACCAAGGCTGCAGGCAGCATTCTATAGCCCCAGCTGCTCACCAACTGATAATGGTCAAAGTCTTGTTTCTGCAAGTCCCATCAGTGGTATCAATAGCACATGAAGGCACTGGAGGAGCTGCAGAGGCTCCTCAGGTCAGCTACAGAAGCTATCAGAATACAAAACCCTGTCAGCAATTATTTTTAATTTTTCAAGAGAGCTGCATGCTTTTAAAGTGCATTTCAAAAAAGGCAGTATCTTATTTTTATAGACAACTTTGAAATGTATTCTCTTTAAAAATTATATGTTTCTTCACATCTTAATTAATGCCAAAACTTTATTTTCTTTCTCAGTAGTGTATTAGAAAGCTGCTATTAATGTAATTTAATTTTTGTAAGGAGCGGCATTTGTTTTCTATTTTTAAAATATAGGTGGTTCTGAAATCCTGGCCTGTCAGCATTGCTTGAAACATTCCTATTCCATGCCTCTACATAATAAATTAAATCAGTGTTTTAATTGTGCCCATGCTTTGTGGTTCCTGGCAGTACAAAAAGATCTTCTGTGAATGCACGTCCCAAAAAATCCTAAAAAGTGATTAATTACTAGTCTGGAAGATATAAATATGCTTTTCAGTAAAGACAGTATGGACTTCTAGAAGCTTTGGCCTTCTATATCTTCATAGGTTTTGTTCACCCAGCAAACATCATCTTAATTCAAACAAGATTCCCGTTTCAATATACACTGGCGGTACAAAACCCCCTCTCTGCCCATTCATCCCATTTAATTAATACAAGGTATACATATGTATTTGAAACTGAGGAAGATGAGATATGTTTATTCATGTTTTCGGTTTCTCCAAGTTTTTCTCCTCCTTAAATAAGCCATCCAACACAGGATGTTTAGTCCTCCATGTTCTGGACAACATAGCTCCTCCAGAACAGTGTTTTTATTAGCATGTGAGCGAAGAACAGCCAAGCAGTCAGTCCCAGCCCCATATACAACTTTCCTTCCTGTGACTCTGTGCTGTCACAGCTAGTGGCTTTGCTCTCTCTTTAAAATCACCTTCTGCTCCAAATCAGTTCTGGGAGAACCCAGTGATATTTGCAGTCTGTTCCCAGCTTGTCATACAATACACATACAAAGAGAAGAAATACTTTTCCTTCCCACTGGAACACCATCAGAATGCAAAACTTCAAGCTATACCACCTGTGCTTCCGGAGCATGTCGGTGCCAGCCCAGCCAACCCGCAGGGTTCAGCTGGAGCTCCAGCAGAAGCTTCCACCACCTCGGGGGAGACATCTCCCAGTGTGGTGAAAAGGAACAGGCAGGAGATAATTCAGTAGAAAGAAAACTAATCAAAAACAGCAGTGAGTTGAAAGGGCCTGGAACTAGCAGTGCAGCATTGAACTTCAGAGTCAGGTCACCAACACAAGCCAAAGCAACCTGAGTGGAGATTACTGCTCAGTGGCCTGAAAACAGATTGATGGATCATAATCTAGCTCCTTATCATGAGGAATGCAATTTATTTCACTAGAAGCAAGAACATAACAAACAAAGACTACCTCCATCCGTAATCTTTACAAAGCTCTGTCCATAGTCAAGGAACAGACTGAGATATGAAGGAGAAACCTGTGCCTGTTTTAAGGACAGACAACTAGAGTCTTGCAATTCTCTGATCACCAAAATTCACTGAAATCACTGGTGCCATTGTGATTGCTTATTAACAGTACACATCTTCCAGCTGACATTTTTCATCTGGACCTTGGGAAAACCACAAATCAAACATACGTAAGAAGATAGCCAGCTTCTATAGAAGAAAGGTCTTTAAAAAAAAAACAAGGAAAAAAAAATCTTTGATAAAATAATTGCTTCTACTGTCATTTTTTTTCCCTGTTGCTTCAAAAACAATTTCTCTTTTTTTCTTGTTCATCTATCTGGTGTCCTGCTGTTGCATAGATGAAAGGTCCAGTTTCTCTAAAATTTCATGCAGGGCTCTTTAGAACATCTCAGTTTTAAATGCCCATGGCAAAGACAACAAAATATTACAGTAAATGGAAAGCAGATGAAAAACCCTGTTTGTATACTTTATAACAGTAGTGAGTGTGACAGAAGATAAATTTTCACACCCAAACACAGTGGTGATAACTATTCTTAAAATCACTCAACCACATAGGTTATATTCACCGAAGTATTGACCACAACTTGGCATCCCAAAAGCTATCTGTAACTTATCAAACCTAGGCGCCTTATAGTTTTATTACCTGCACCCTACAGTTATATTACCTGGCAAGAAAGCCTTTCTTCTCCTCCTACCTCAAAGTAGAGGTTCTTCCGACATTGCACTAATTTGACCTCAGTGAGAGAGGACACATACTTTGTGGCCATTTTAAGGGGTATAATGTAATGACCTTGGTGGAATAAAAGCATGAGTTTTGCGAGACTGGGATTCCAGCACAGGTGTTGACATGGAACACACACATGCCCTACCACTCCTTCTTGCTCTTTTCATCACTCACATGCTTCCCAGCACACTGACAGAGAAGCCTGTAGAGATACACATACAGAGGCACAGGCACTCTGGATTTATATATGGACCACTAAGAAGCAGCTGTTCCCAAACTTTCCAAAACCAGTCTTATTTCCTTTTTCTGGAAATGCAGCATATTCCTGTAACGAAGATGAGTAGGTTTCATTGATATTCCCTTCAACTAATTTTGCCTCTCACAAATAGCATGTTTTCACCAAATTCAGGACAACAGGGTCTCACAACCTATATTAAGTTTCTTCAGCTAGTGAGCCAGCATGGTAACCACCGCCACTGAGGCAGCAACATTCAAGTCCAACAGGTTTGCATGGGTTTGTAGCACCTTTTGGTATCTAATAAGTCTAAGGTGTTTTGCCAGAACAGTCCCTGAATTTAAACCAAAAGCCACAACATCTGTTTCCTATATTTCTGTGATTGCTGCTCTTATTTACAGTGTTCGCAACTCTTAGCACTCTTGAGGATGTATTTTTCAGCTCACTGGGGATTTGAAGTACAAGTGTCACATCTGCGGTGCCGAAGCACATAGGGAGGAACAGGTGGACTCCCTGCCTGCAAAGAGGGGAGACATGCATAAATTAAACACAAAAATTACAAATTCAGAGGAACTGCTTGCCAAACCTTGAGACACTTCAGGAAGGACAGAAATTTATAGACTATTCTTCAGAGAACCATCCTGTTACCTAATATAGTCACACTCCAGATACAATAATGAGGACTTCAATGGAAAATTAGAATATGGGTAAAATACTGGAGGTATTTGTGCAAGACCAATAAAAGTATTCTAGCATTTCTGAGTATAAAAAGAACATTCAGCCTATTGTATCAGGAGTGTAAAGCAGTGAAGACTGTGACCAGAGAGGAACCCTTAAGCCTAACAGAAACAAGCCTGGGGTGGATAAGCAGCATGACACCGAGAACACCCGTTCTGAAACAGCACATGTATTCCTAAACACAGGGGATTTTTGAACTGCTGGTCATATTTGTTATAATACGCCAAATACAGATACAACAGATGGATGACGGGATCTTCTCCTTTAGGAACAGGGTAGTTTTAGCTGTGTAAACTCATTACGAGTGGAGTTATGTTTTGTACACTGAAAACGAAAAGCACAAACAACTGTATCAAAGTGGAAAGCCTGAAGGTTTAGACTCTCAGCATCCTGAAACAGAAAAATGTCACTCTGCAGGAGTTGCTTGCATTAATCAAAATACTCTGCTAGCTAATCCAAATGGATAACAAGGGCTAACCACACAGGGAGCTCAGGTACGGGATGGGGATAGCACAAAGTAAAAGATGATTCAACCAGAAAACATCTCTGCCGTAGCCTAGAGGTCAAGTTTCGAGAGCACTGCACAATATCAGCCACAAGAAGAAAACTTATCCTATATCTGAATGAGCTGCTGATAATATGTTCACCCTGGATAACTTCATGCCAAGGCAGTTTCAAGGAGGCAAATCAGAATCATCCAATGTTCAGCAAAGCAGCCTTGCAAATAAAGGATGGTATCAGAAAGTGACGCAGAGTCATGGACTCTGTCCAAAGAGACATAAAGTGACAAGTGAGTCATGGCCTATGCGATACCCAGAAATGAGTCATGGCTCAAGAAATGGGCTTGCTCTGGCCACATCCCTTTGTCATATAGTTCTATTAAGACAAAAAAACCCTAATCGCATCAGCCACAACAGAGAAAACTATAAGCTCTTTCAGTCAAGACTGAGCTCATGCATCCAGAACAAAACAACCCCATGTGTTTTTTTGCAGCCAATTTTTGTGATATTATCAACAGGAATACGAAGCACAGAAACTTTCTGTATTACCAAATAACTAAGGAGGTGCAAAAGCCTCAACTGGGAGCGAGTCCATCCCAAGCCCAGCAATAGCACAACAGCCAGCCAAAGTGCCAACACCATGACAAGGCTCCTGCTTAACGCCAAGAACAAGAAGCCAAGCACAGACAATCTAAGTGATAAGAGCAAAGTGGTTGCCTCCCTGCACCACCTCACTGATCTCTGCCATAAGGGACAGAGTAGGGTAAAAGGAACAAAAAAAAGGTTTTCATGGATGTTGCACATATGGTGCATTTTTTAGAATATTTTAGCCTATATTGTCCATCTTGCCACCACTTTGTACAGATAGGTATTGCCTGCAGCACATGAAGTAAAATAACCCAGAGGAGTTGCCATGCCATGGTCTCTTGGCATGGGAAAGGTGTGAGAGTGAGGAGCTCCTCCACCCAGCACCACACTGGGAAGCAGCTGCACCATGGCCCTGAGGCCCAGCTCAGGGACCTGGTGATCCCAGCACAGGCAATGGGAAGTGGAAAATCCCTGACTTAGCTCCAGATGCACACATGCCAGGAGCTGGAGCCACTGAGTTCATATGCAGCCCTGCTGCCTTTTAATTAAATGTATATCACAGAAAATCTTCCAACTTAGAACTACTCCGGTACTCATCCACAAGTACTCTAGCTTGAAATATCCATATATTTAAAACTACTGGGCCTGTATTCTACAAAATTGGCTTCTACTTCCTTCTTTCTTCAACAATAATCACATACCTACTGAATTTGAAATACCAGGTTTAATAGTTTGCGGTTTTTTGGCTGTGCACAAAGGGTGAATTTAAAAGGGGCATTATTTTCACACCAAGATCCAGAAATCCAACAGACTCTGAATTATTTAAAGAAATATTTTAACAGATACCAGGCAAGAAAAATTTCAGCTTTAAAGAGCTAAAGCAAGCTATCAGTTACTGAAACACTGAAAGGCATTAAACCAATAATGGCTGCATACCAACTCCCAAAAGATTATTCATATATTAAAACAAGAAATACTGGACTTTCTTGGAAAGGCACATTGCTATAACACACATGGGCTTCAGAAACATAAAAGATCTCTTTAGGCATGTTTTTGTAGCAGGAATTAACTAAGGATCAGTTACAATTTGAATCCTTATTTTTTCTGTGTTACACTGTGCTTTTGGTGCAGCCGCATGTGAACAATACATACTCTTGAGTTTGAACCAAACCCTGGGACTGATGGAAAGGTGGGTCAGCCCCAGGCCAGCTTCCCCCTGCTGCCATATTGCCCTGCCACCCCCCAGCAAACCCTCACAGGGGCCAATGTGCTGAGGGGTGCCAGCATGAGCAGTTTGCTTCACAGGATTTAATACACACGAGTCCTGCAGAACCACTTTCTGGTGTCTCTGTCCCAGCTGGGGTGGACACACATCACTTCGGGCTTTTAAGGCTGAAAATAACATGGATGACTTTGTACAATAATCAAACCATTGCCGTATCTCCACCCAAATGGCTCCTGTAGGACCATAATGGAAGGTGTTAAGTAAAAGGAAATCTCTGTAACTCATCCCAGGCTTTAATCAAATCAGAGGGATAAACCATGTTTTCTTTGAAAGTCACGTATATGGCACATAATGTGCTATCAGACCAAGTCTTAATACAAAGTGAGAAACTCGGTTCTGTTTTCTCTAAGTAGCAAAGTAGTAACTTGGGGTTATTCTTTCACCTTACTCATGCATCAGAAACTCAATAGGCTAGTCTTGTTTTTTAATACATTATCATTAATCAGACATGGCATGGCCAGAGGCAGAAGGCTGGTACAAAAAAAGGCGAAGACCCAAACCCAGTGCATCCCAGTCCACGGGACTCTGATACCCACTCAGCTGGACGTTAACTGACTTTGACTGCCCAAAAGACACCCCAGGCAGGTGATCCAGGAGAAACACGCTCATGCTGCTGATACAGGCATGATGGGGAGAGGCCAGACTTCCCCATGAGAACCACTGACCACCCAGTACTCTGCAGCTGTAGGTGGGTTTGTGCCCATCAGTCAACAGCTCCGAGTGCCCCAGCCGCAGCTCATGCTGGTGCCCACAGCAGGCTGGCTGTGGCGTGTAACCCCACGCAGCTTTCACACACTCTCCTACAAATCACTTCTTAGTATCTGGTTTTCAACTAAATCTAAATTTTTCACATAGTAATAACACAAAATTTTGGCAACTGTGTTTTGCCTCATTAGTGGGCCATAGACATCACAAGCTAATGTTGTTAAGATTTTTCAAAGATCAAGCATTTACTGATCAGAGCCTGATACAAAAGAGGATGAAATATCACTTTAAATGTAATTAAGTTTTATTTCCCTAAAAATCACATTTTCTTCTGTAATAGAATTGACTCACGATTGCAATTTTAAATTAAATGCAATTGAGTTAAATGAACCCTTTTTACATCTAATGCTTAGGTTTGTAAGTAACCAGAAGCATTCATAAAAGGCATTGTCTGAGGGCAGACCCACCCGTAACTCACTTGCCTACTAATGATGTTCACACCACCATGACACTCCCTACAAGCCCCCAGCAGCAGGGTGACTGAGCACATGAGCAGTGCCAGCCCCACGGCCGTCTGGTACCACCTGTGACAGAGTAAAACATCCCTGTTTCCTGCTGGAAACATCTGTTGGCATTTAATTGTGTTCTTACGAAAAATAAGTACCTCAACGCCTGGAACTGCATCTGTAGAAAACTTAGTCCTGCTTAAAAAGGACTCTTGTCTACCAGAATTCACCATATAAAATTGTTCTTCAGCATTACTATAAGCTGGATTTCAGTCTTAAAAGATAAAACTATAACAATACCAAACAAACCCCTCACCTATTATCTAAAGTTATGAACAATTAAATTAGGAAAAATTAAGCACAAAATCAGTACAAAAACTGTGAAAGCCTGGGCGAGAACCTCATTGGCTGTAAAGCTGGTGTAAGCATTCTGCCTGTATGGGACCTGCAGACACAGCTGCTGCCTCCATCCTTCCACACCCACAGTTTTCAACTGCGCATCCAAAACTCCTCACACAGGTGATGGATGGATCACCAGTTCTCACAACTCCCAGAATTATCACATGAGCTGAGATAACCTTTAAACACTTAAATTGAGAAAAACAAGGAAACAAAGCAGGCATTTCTTTTCCCTCCTCCAGTGCAGCCGGGCACCAGCAGTGTTCCAGCCAGATGCATGGGGCAAGTTGTGCCCAGCCCCAGCAGCTGCCTGTTCTTGGTGCTGGCATGAGCCTGGATTTGCAGCTGACCGTTCCCTGGACAGAGAGAGGCCATCCCCAGCCTCAGCACATTGTGCTCATTGCTGGCTCTGGAAGGAACCATAGTACAATTAACAAGTCTTAAAATACCATCATCCCCATCCTGTGACCTTGAGCTGCCCAGCGATTACACAGTACCCAGCCAGACTACAGCATTAAGGACCAAGCACATGAAACTTCCAGCTTTGCAGTCAAGAAAGCTACAAAAATAATTCTGACATACGTTTTCAAGCATATCTTGAATTACCAGTGCATAATACTATATAAAACACCTGATAATGCACTGCTGAGGGGAGCTTTTATTGCCACTTCTCAAAACCATTTGAATGGGCAAGGCTTTCCCACGTGCCATGGCCGGGTGCATCTCACCAGCTTTGGTCAAGCCCTGCACCTAACCCCTGCCTGTGCCCACGAGCCGGTCCATGTCCCCATGGCACAGCACAGGGCTGGCAGCACAGCAAGTCAGCAACCAAACCCACCTCGGTGCAGGGAGGGAAGCATCCTCGTTAGGCATGCTATGCAATTAGCTTGCTTGAGTTGAAAGCACATTTTTGCTTTGCCTTTCTATACCTGTGTTTTCCCCAGAGTCTTGACTACCTGTTTTACTGCTCAAATGCTAAAATTCATCTCTCCGTCCATAAAGTATTTTAATCTAAAAATAACTTGAACCATGTTTATTTTTTAAGAACTTTTACCATCCCCCCAAAAAAAAATATTTAAAAGGAAACAACTTTAAATGTTAATACAGAGTAAACAATTGCTGTTGCTTTTGTTGTAGATAAATCACTTTAAATATAAAAAACAAAGAAAAAAGATCAAAAGTAATATTAATCCTGCTGGCTAGGGAGCAAAAGGACATTCCCAGACATTAACTGCTTTCCAAATATGAAAAACATATTAAATATCTCTCTTAAAACAAGATGTTTTCCTTATGTTTCCTTTGGGGAAAAGCTGAGTGCATTCCTCACCAGGCTTGGCTTGGGCATCGCCTGCTGGGCTTGGCCGGGTGAGCACCAGCACAACCTGGCACATAAACCTTCACACCAGCCCATGCACCCAGCAAGCTCCAGCACTGGGACATCCCTCTCTGGAACAGGGCAGGGTGACAATGCTCTGGTGGCACAGCCATACAAAGTGCCCATGCCACCTCACCTCCCACTGCCCATCACCAGCCCTGTGCCAACTGACCATGGCAGCAGAGCCTGCTATACACATGAATGCACTGGGAATTGTCCTGTTTCTGCGAATTGGTTAATCCAAACTTTTATAAGAAAGCACACACATGGAAACTCCTGCCACATGCAGCTGTCACCACAGCACACGTGGATCAAACACCACAAACAGATTTTGCTGCTATTTAATCATGACCTATGAGTTCTGTTGCCATAGGATCAGAGGCAGAAGGGGGAGAAATGTGCTCCCGCAACATAAGGAAATGCAATTAGGTTTAGGCCCAAATAAGATCTAGTAAAGCTGTTTTCCCTTCAGCCAGGTCCGCCCAGGCTGGTGCAGAAGCCCAGCGTTCCCTCAGTCATTTTCACTTCCCACACACACACATTAAGAGTGGAAAAACATGAGTCAGTGGAAAGGTGCTGCCCCAGGCACACAATTTACAGTAGCAAAGCAGCATTAAATCTGCAATTTGGATTTGTTACTGGACTAAAAGAAGGGGGAAATGATACTCAGTGCTGTATATTGGTCATAAAAGCCATCAAAAGCATCACTTCTCTCAGAGGT
>NW_009941881.1:0-16122 GCF_000696875.1 Nestor notabilis | reverse complement strand
CCCCCCCCCCCCGCCTTTTCCCTCCCCAAAGATTTTTTTAATGATTTAAGGGATACATCCAGAATATACAGACACTTTCTCTCCTTAAAGGGAACTGGGGAATCACACTGTCAGTCCAGCCACCAACACCTGACAGTGGGGCACACCTGGTACCAGCACAAGGATGTCTCACGGGTGATGCCACCAGAAGCTGCATCCGAGTCCTGCACCTAGCCACCCACTCCCACCAGTGCTCAATATCTCAATGCCCAGTTTCCCTAATGCCCCCTCATACTGTTCCTCACACGCAGACATGGGTTAAACCCGTGAGGTCTGTGACATGCGGCCTCCCCACAGCACAGCCACAAGACTGCTTGTGTCCCCACTCCTGAAAGACTAGCTAAAAAGAGAGGGGCAATTTTTTTCCCTGGCAATAAAGGCTTCTGACACCCCCATCGGTAACTCCTTTTTCCCTGCATTTACCCTACTCCCCCCAGCAGCAGGATGGACTCACTGCATGAAAGGCTGCCAAGCAACAGCCAAATCTACTCTTGGATTTGGTTTATGTATTTTTAACTGAAGCCAGTTACCCTAATTATTTTTAAAGCATGTGAATTCTGGTCACATGAATTAGAGTCTTCTGTCAAAGTAATTTTCCTGAAAAAGCTGTTTCTCTGGAATAAGCTTCTCATCTGCTAATCCACCAGAGCCGTGGCGCCAGCCTTCCCAAAACAAACGAATACGGGTTTTCTCTCAGATGTGAAAGGAAGAATTTTATTAGGCTGAAGTGTTCGTGTATGATTAGAGTAACAGAAAGAATAGTTTATTTGTGAAAGAACTGACATAAAAACAATACCCAAGTCCTCAGCAGATAGATGCCTTTTAGCAAGGAGTATTAAAAACAACAAACAAATGAAAATATCACCAAAAACCACATAGGTCCCTCACTTTTTCAATCTACTTTCTTCTCTCTCCGTCTCCACTATCTTTTTTTAAAAAAGAACAGCAATAGTATTTGAAATTCTACCACCTCTTAAGGAATTAGGATTTTGCAGGTTTATCATCTCTTGCAAGAAAAAAATTCCCGGAGATCCCAGTGACACAAGGCACACAAAGCACAACATGAAGTGATACAGCATGTTGGAAAGTTCGTAATTACAGATCTTTAAAATATTCCTGTGTGAAATATATGATAATGCTCTATTCCCCTGCACCTTGTAAAAGCGAATTAAGAGTATCACAGGATTTGTAAAACACAGCTATTCAGGATCTCCCGTCAGTATGGTAGCATGCCGCATGGTCTGGATGTTGCAAATCCCATTCAAGCAGGAACTAGCTGTCCCTAACTTACCTGCCAGCTCCCAGGCACAAAGCTCTAAACTTCAGCGACCGTTGATGGCACTTACATCACCCACAGAACACCAGAATGCAGACGATGCTTCTGCTGTGGGGTGTTAGGAGTCACAGGTGGCAGCAGGGCTCCCTCTCATCCTTCATGTGTCCTGTCTTGGTGTTTATGAGACCGATAAAATCTGTGAGGTGTTTGAGCAGTAAAACCTGACAATGCCTGTCCTGGACTGCAATTAGAGTTTGGAGTCTTGAGGGTACCAGGGCTGTGCCCAGTCTGGTGGAATGCATGCCTTTTTTTGAATTAGAACACCAAAAAAGGAGCCTACATAAACTATTATTGTTTTCTGATTCACTGTTAGATTAAGGCTCAAACAGAAAATATACAGCCTCAAGTTATTTTCAAAATATTTCAAGAAGACAAATATTTAATATATTGATTTAAACTACTGGGCAAAGTACTTTAGACCATACCCTCAGCTTTCTATCAGCAGGTGTGCCTATGCCACTGCCAATACTGACAACAGACCTGACACTCTCAAAACACAGCCCATAATTGATACAGTAAAAAACAAATAGAGAGAAAATACAAATAAGTAAGGCTTTTCCCAACCTTTTTGCCTTTCCTATGAAAAAGACAGTTATCCCTGCTCCAGCAGTACTTAGATAAGCACATGTAGAATGCCTATGGGCTACAGTTTTTCATTTTCCTCTTGGCCGATCTACAACTAAGCTGCCAAAATAATCAAACTTAGCCTTCCAGTCAGGCTCAAAATGAACCAGCAAACCGAATTTTTATGTCATAAAAGGAAGCAAAAAAATAAGAAGGAACAGTTAAAATGCTTAAAATATCAACACTTTTTTCCAGAAGGGAAAATAAATTTATGAAGACATGCTATTAAGCGATGATTTCAGATGCTAATTACACAGCCCCCAGTGCATCCAACGCAGTACCACAATCACAGTCTTCTAAAGTCAATGAACAGAAGAAGTTTGGCCCCGTGACATCAGAGAACAAAAAATAGACATTTTAGGTCAGAAGAGGAACAAGCACATATTTTGAAAGTGACCTCATCTAACTCATTCTTTGCAGAGCAGCAATTTCATTAAACTATAAGGGGTTTGAGTGACATTTTTGCTGCCCAGTGAAAGCTCCAGAAACAACCTGGAAAAGAAACTGAAGTCTCCCCACTGACTCAGAGCTGCAGGGATGCCCCAAGGTCACCTGTGCAGCCAAGAGCCAAGCTCAGCTTGAAAGAGCTGCTATTGATACTGTCTGGAGACACCGAGTTTTCTCCACAGGACCCAGACTACTTCCATTTCTAGACCTAATCTGAACTTTAAATGATTAAATATTTTGTCGTGTACTGAAAACCTGAAGGACGAACTTTTCTAAAATGCTGAAAACATGGTAAGCAAAATGAAGATAACATTGACCTGGAGAGTACAACTATCACCTACGAACTGACAATGCCTGTCAGCATATTTCATTGCTATTTTGGCATAGTTCTGCCTCTGACAGGCCCATAACCACAAGCCACGCTAAGCCGTGAGATCCAGCACAGCATTCACAGGCTGCCCCAACCAGCACCAGTACAGCATCCTGCATGTGCCAAGCCACATAAGATGCTTCCCTGGACCAATGTATCATGTACCAACTCATGCAAGAGATTGATTTCTCTGACCTCTTGGTTCATAAAAAAATATGTTCCTTTTAATTACATAGTGCAAATTACTTGCACTTCAGAACTGCTGAGGTATAGTCACCATTAGGTTACATGCTGAACATTCCTGCAGGAACCTCAGTGAGGCCCATGGAGCACAATAGCTTCAATGGTTTTGGCCTTCTGACATGAGAACAGTCCTGAAGATTATTCCAGCATGCATCGCACCAGCCCCCAAATCATGTACACAATGGGAAACAGCTTTCCATTTTTCTTTGCAGCACTTGGGAAACTGAAGATGCAAACGTTACATAAAGTATTGCTATGTCACATTCTTGGGATGAATATTTCAATGGTAATATTTATAGGGAACCACCATGAAGGAAGCCACTTGTACACATTCAAACTGCTCTGCTCTTCTGAGGAGTTATAACATAAATTCCCAAAGACCAGCAGGATAAGACAAAGACGTTGTACAAGTAATGGGCACCTGTGCATGGGACAGCAGACGAGGAGAATGAAATTCTTTGGTTTCAATCCACTGTAAAACGTTCCCAAAAAACTGTGTCCAGGGAAAAGCATAGCAAATACACGTATTTCCAGGTTTGTGACCAGCCTTGCAGTGCATGGCAAAATGAAAGATGACCATAAATGTGCACAACTTGCTTTTTTTCTGCTTGGAAGATTCATTTCACTTAAGTTTATAACAGACCTCTTTTTTCAAAAATATACAGCAGGCTTGTTATAGAAGGCGTGGCTGTGTCCCCATCCTTCAGTATGTGAGTTTTCATTATATTTGAGCTGTAACTGAGCACACATGTGCTGCTTCATTTACCTCCACTCCTCTCATTTAATTACTCTGTAAAGCACCTCAAGTACTTCAAAATACCAGCACACATTTTCAGGTTAGCTCAGTAGAACCTAGATGAGGAATGCCTGTGGAAGCTGCATCTTGGAATAAGACTGAAGTTCCCAAATACATCTTGGAGCAGTCCAGCACTATTTTAACTTACCAGCAGCTAAGGCACCAGGCAAGTTGTACATAGCCCTGGAAATTCTCCAGCAGCAGATCAGACTGAGCACTTTGCATGAGGAAACAGAGGAAAAGGATCATAACCAGCAGCCCATGTCTCAGACAGCCCTTCAGAGGGCTTCCAACCACCCTGCCCATTCCTTGTGATGCAACTCGAGCACATGATCCTTTCCCTGGGGCAGGTTTTGTCATGCTGGTTGCTTATAAACATGGTCCTAGCATATATTTCAAATTCTTGTTATGAACAGGGAGATACTAGTATGAAAACAGCCCTTGCTGCTTCTCTGTATATCTTTTTGCTTACAGTAATTTAAAAAAGTTTCTGCTCTTTTTGTTTCTGCAGTGGCAACACACAGGGAAGCACAGACTGGAGCCTGTCTGCCTGATGCACAATAAATGGAAGCACTCAGAGTAAGCTCCGACCGTAGAGCCCTTATTACCAACAATAATGTACAAGACGGAAAGAAAACAGATGCATTCTTAGAAGCCAGAGTTTGCAGTTAAGGGAAGAAGGAGAAAAAAAGTTAAACCCAGTAAGATCTTAGCTTGTAAACTGCATTTTGCTGAAATCATTGAAAAAGAAAAAGGACTCCATGATGTCATTTTTACAGTCAATGTTCTGACTACAACCATGCTTTACGGACCTGTCAGTTTGAAGTACTAGTACACCAACTCACCACTTTGCTGCATAAAACAGTGTAAAAGTACCAATTTTAAATAAAAAGCCCATTTTCTGTTTCACATATAAGAAAGTACAAATCCCAAGTACCTGCTGTGTCAAGTAAAATACATAAAACATTATGACAAAAAACACACTGGAAAAATGTGAATGCCACATAAAGCAATCTGGAAGAGTAACTTAAAATCACTGATGTGATACTTGTCTTATTTTTTATGTGCTTTTGCCCTTCTTCTTACTGCACTCATTTCCCTTTTTTTTTTTAAAAAAAAAAAAACAGTCCCCTTTTATACACTGGCTTTGCTCAACTCTCTCAGAGGATAAAATAGCATTAATAGGATAGGTAGGCAAATATACAGACCAAAGCAGAGCACAATGTACATCACACCCAACTCCGCATGAAGGACAAGGTTTGACTGGGAACTTGTGTGGCTAGCAAGGCTAAATTATCAAATTAATACGAAATCTGAATGTTCTCTTATTATTCTCATGTGGGAGGGAAAGGGGGTGCAGAGGGGAAAGGAATTATTTCTACGACATATATCTTAAGACAACTGCAGACCCAATGGAGAACCAGAGCAGAGTAAATCCCTGGAACACACGTTTCCAGGATTTCACTATTATTCATACACAAAAGCTTCAAATAGCTAGTAATTTGGACACAAACAAAATGAAGCATTGTCCATAGAGATTTCTGTATCCAATCCTTTAATAAACTTAGCATATAAAATAATGTAGTATTATTATGTGTGTTTTATAACAAGTGGTGGATTTCCTGTAGAAACCAGGGGCAAGACCTTGTCCTAGATGCCTGCAATGTTCGTGCAGGCCAACAACATGCCAGAGGGATGGAGAGCACCACCAGCTTGAGGCACCGGGAGAGGCACCCACCATGCCTGCAGCCAACCTCAGGACCACCACTGGAGTAGTCTCCCTTCTTTTTAAAATTAAAATAAAGTAACCTGGCTGAAAACTAGTGGGAAGACACGTAAAGCATGCAGCATCATACACCTGACAGCACCATGGCTTGGATCATGCTGAGCAGCCTGCACCAATGTACAAGTTCCTCTTGAACTACCCCATCTGACACAGCCGCTGCATTCCCATGAGACCAAGCCAAGACACTTTTTTTACTGAAAACAGACTCATTCAAATCGGACATACAGCTCAAGTTTTGAGTGATGACAAGACTAATCACTGAGAAGTTACTCCCCCAGAAGCAGTGACTCTTCATCTCTGTACACACACAGATGGAAATTTGAGTTCATTTCTGAAAACAGGCATTGATCAAAGACACATTACTGAGCTCCATGGTGGTATCACAACCACAGTTAATGGTTTCTGAAACACAGGTCAGGCCGGTCTGGGGCAGCAAGAAGAAGAAAATTCTGATTGTTATGGACAACTAAGTGCTCCCCTGGAGAACCAGATTTCATCCTGCCCTGGAGAGACTTCTACAGAGTTAAACCACTCAGTTAAATCAGACTTGCCAAAGGTATTCACTAATTGTATGTTCCACAGATACTGACCTCCAGCCTGCTAAAAGAGAGTGGCACTGGCAATGTGCTGTGTATCTTCAGATATTAAGATAATGTGATTTGTTTTCACACATAGAATGCCCAGCAGCGCTAAATGCTATGAGTCACACAGTCTAGATAATTTTCAATTTAATCTCATGGAGATTCTGAACTCTGCTTCTGACATTTCCAAAATTAGAAGTGTTTGGCATTACATTGTAACAACATTCTTTTTATTTAGCATTTTTGTGTGCAATTAATAGCCTAGACTAAAATAAAATGTATGTACATAAAATATACATTGCACTGTGAAAACAAGATATTTTTAATATAGTCTTTCATTTGAATACTTTATTGATGTCATACAAAGCTTCTATCTCTTTATATGGATAACTAGAAGCAAAGAGGAGTCTGCCATGATAACATGAAAATAAGTATGGTGCATTCATACGAGACCAAATACTGAAGTAATAAAAAGGAAGGAAAACTACACAGCAGGACAGATATTTCTAGCATTAATGTAGCATTTTCACCTGCTGTGCAGACACAAAAAATTCTGTGTACATGAATTAACAATTGTTCTCATTTGTTTTCTCACCTTTATAGAGCAGAAGCCCTATGCACATCTTTACTTTCAACTAATATTAAGAAGCACCCATACCTGTGAAGATTATTTCCATTTCTCTACCCACATGTGGAAAATGCAGTTGTCATGTACAGTTCCCAGGGGAAAAATTCTAAAAGTTATGCCAAAAAATAAGAAGAAATGTCTGTTTGACTTGCAGCCTTTTATTCCTAAAATACCTTTAAAAACAAACAAACAAAAACAAAAAACAACAAAAAAAAAAACCTATCTTGCATCCTCTGAATGCTTGTCCAAATGACAATAATAAGGTCTAAATCAATTTAATAACAGATCATCTATAGTTGCTGGTCAAGTAAAGCTCATCAGGGAGCTCCTGGACTTTAGGTATGTGGAGACTGGTCTCTGATTTCTTAATGTTTTGTATTAACATTCTTTTAAGATTAATACAAGCCTAAAAACAGTCCTGCATGGGTCACACATTTATTTTCATCATCATTTCTCTTGCAAGGTTTAACTAGTTTCCTGTAGATAAGATTTCTAAAATATATTTATACTTTCATGGTAGACAGATATGTTTTAATGTCAGAGCAAAAACCATGAAAGGAGATGGTTCTGAGAAAACAAAAAACATTATCTAAGCATAACAACGAAAGGCCAAATATTGCCAAACTCACCATCACAGCAAATCTAGAACAGATGATGGAACAACAGATCAGTCTATGAGGATGATTCATTACCCTACTCCACTTAACTGATGCCACTCAGGTAACAGAAAGGAGGCAAACCCCATTCCGTTTTCCCCACCATGAAGATGTCCAGGGGAAAGACATGACAGAAACCCCAGGTGTCTGATAACATTTCTTGGTGTCCTCTGAGCATGGATCTTGGACACAGATAACAACCTGCCAGCGCTCAAGAAAGCTGTAATGGTTTGCCAGCACTCAAGAAAGCTGTAATGGTTCAGATATACACCTTCTCCTTAAATAAACATGTACTCCGGCATGACTGTTATGTTTGGACCAACGTCTCTTTTCTATCTCTTTCCTCCTGCTTTGCCACCGCAGTCCCGAATAAAATCGTGTTCCCTTCCTCTGATGTGTATGTCCAACCATAAGACCAAAGTCGGTTTTACCAAAGCATACCTTTTCATTTTTGCCTTCAGGCAATCCCCATTTCTCCCAACTCATCTTCACAAACAGTAAAGTCACCGTGTTTAGACTTATAGCTTGGCCATTACCCAAGTTCTCATTTTTCTATTTCTTCCATCAAATCTAACTTCACGCTCCTCCTGCCTGACATTATGAGGACTGAACTTTTCCATCCAACTAAATGTCTTGACAAAATCACATAGTATCATAAATCCTACAACCTTCTTCTCTACAGCCTTGATAAATGCAATCTTGTTCATATTCTACTCATTTAAAGTTTCCTCAAGAATTCTTTTCTTTACTTTTTTTTTTAACATGACAGATCTATCTTTGCAGTTCTACATATAGCTTACGCTCTTTACAAAAAACAAAACTATGTATATTTTTAAGGTACTTCATCACTTACAGTTACAAGTTTACAAAGGCCCTTGCCTTTATTTTTTGTTCACTGTCAAAATCTTTATCTTCACTACACTGAGTATGTTTGTCAATTCATTTTGAAGTAGGGTATTTTCACCTTCTCCCATAATACAGTTGCACAGAAGCATCACAAATATCAGAATTCAATCAGTTATGCTGTATTATTTTATATCAGAAGATACATGCATCATACTTCACTCAGCTAAGCAAGTAAAATGAAAGTGTTTTCAAATCTCTGTCATTCTTATGAGAAGCAATGATAGAACAGTCCTGACTGCCTTTGTTCTGTTAATTAGGAGGGAAAAAAAACTTGGGATAAGTTTTTGCTGGTGAGTGCATTAGTGAACACACAGTACCATAAGAAATTTCATAATTGATAATTTCGTCTTTCTGCTTTCTTAAGTCTGCCACAAAGCTGCAGTAATTAGGATGATGAAGTCTAAGCAGCCCTAGTAAATTAGGCTAAATCTGGTATCAACACAGTTGGGATACTTATTTGCATGTTTAAATTACTCAAGTGACTAATTTCATAATTTTCTTTTAAATTGCTGAATGCCTTATTTTTAAAATTAGTCCCCTGAGAAGCAGAGGCACAGTGCATGGTGCTGTTAAAGTTAAAAACTTGCTATACTTTAGAAGATTATCATAACATTGCATACATTATTTCTTATTTAATAAAAATTTAATTGTGCATATAATTTGATAATTTAATGCAAATAATTTGTTATACAGCTCTAGAATGTATTTATTTGGATTTTTTTTCTCGGGGGGGGAGGGAAAAAAGTTACATTCAAAGTTTCTGTGAATAAACATTCTTATTATAATCCAATTTTGCCATATTTTGACTGCAGCCTTCCTAAATGGGTCAAGACTCATACCCAATGAGTATCATGCCCTTTTACTGTTACTCAAATGTCCTTAAGTCCAGCCTCCTGATCGTGTGGATGATGCAAAAGAGTAAGACAGTCTGCCTTGCTTCATCAATGAAGTTCTGATGACGCTTTTTGGGCACATCTTCAACACAAAGACCACCACAATAGAACACCACAGAAAGCTATGACGGGAATGAAGAGTATGTTGTTGCCATCAGAGGCTAAATTCTCCCCTACTCCTTTTCCATTGTTGTGCAGTTTTCAGGAGAAAGACAAATCTCTGGAAACCATTACAAACAGTGATCACAGTAAAACTGGACCTGTTTTCTGCAGAAGCTGACTCATTATGACCTTCTAAAATGCCAGATTCCATATACTGTGCCAAAAAGCCGCACTTAACAATATCTGTTTATTTCCTCACACAGGGACGAAAATACAGCAATAGGGATCACTCACTCGAACTGCATGGGCAATGGTGACTTGCTTGGTATACAAAACAGATAAAGCAGGGCGCCCCACTGGTAAGGACACTGCCACTGTAATCCTCATTTCTGTGAGGTTTCTACAATACATGGACTTCAGAAAAAAAAAGAAACCTGGCAGGTTTTACTGGTAACCTGGATCAATCCTTGTATTACTCTGGATTTCATACATCCATCTCCTGGTGTCAAAGCAGGTTTGCAACACCGATTTTGCCAGGTTGGGGTACCCTCCAAAATACACAGCTGCTATGTGTAGATTTTAATAACACTGCAAATGGCTGCTGAGAAAAGAAGCACCTTTTCCATCTTTAAAAGCATTTGGAAAATCCCATTTGGTTATATCATTGCCAGTTACTGTCTCTGGCAGACTAGCCTCTTGACTGGTTTGTTGATATGCAATCTGATTTTCCATATCCTGGGGGGAAACAGTGATCCCAGGACCCTCCTGATAAAAGTAAAACTCACTCAACAGGATCACAGGAATAACAAATAAGTTATCTTCCACAGAAATTACAAGAAAATATTTTTCCCCTGTGTTCTACTGACACATTATTTCTTTCCTGTTTCCTAACTTGGCTTTCTGAGGACCTCATTGTCTCCAGACAAAAAGGACTACTGTTGAAGTTCTGCACCTCCCTCTGATATCCCCTATGTCAGCCTTTGGGATTTAACACCCATCTACCTTGCACAAATCATTCTGTATTACTCATGGTGCTTCTTTATGTCTGCAGCGGACATTCCTAAACCCTCACCTGAAATCATGGCTTCTCTGCACCAGGAGCAGATGCTGTTCAGATAAACTCTGATCTAAATAGATAAAACTACCAAA
This sequence comes from Nestor notabilis, assembly GCF_000696875.1. Taxonomy (NCBI): domain Eukaryota; kingdom Metazoa; phylum Chordata; class Aves; order Psittaciformes; family Psittacidae; genus Nestor; species Nestor notabilis. Next base: position 5,566 of record NW_009941881.1, on the reverse strand, counting down.
TAGCAACAGGCTGCCTACAAACAAAATGTTGGAACTAGTCTTTGTAACTTCTGCTTCGCTGTACTCTTGTTTAGTTCCCTCACTCTATATTTCGTTTTGGTTTTTATACTTCTAGTTTCCCTGGCCAAACATAACAGCAAGGTTTTCAGAAAGGCTGTTTCTGGTAAATTCATTTCTATCCTATTCTTCTAGAGCTCAGGAAGGCTTCCTCTGAACACAGCAGTGATATAAAAGTTCACAAGCCCAGATATTTTACGGTACTGATACTCTTCGCTTCAAAAAAAACAAAACAAGAGCAACACCCACTTCTTCCCAAAACTAAGCAATGCAGTTCCTGCACCCATGTGCCCAACAGCAAATCATATTAATGTGTTGTCAAAAAGTTTAATCAAAAGTTATTACATCACTAAAAAAACCCAAAAAACAAAAAGAACCATAAAAACAAATGCATTTTTCCACTGCAAATTTAAAAAAAAAAAAAAAAAGTCCTAATAATTTTCCATGCACCATTAAAACCTGTACATACCCAACATTGGCTTTCTGTATACAGAGAGTAAAGGGTTCTTTTTCTCACATGAAAACAAACTTTTCATAGAACCTAGTTTTCACAGAACTATGCTAACTGCTTCATGCAAAGGTCAATGAAGTACACACAGCAACCTTCTAAAGCTTACTGCTGAGAAAACTGACTTTTAAATCTGGTAAGCCTATACGCAATCTTAATGTAACATACAGATGACCTTACTAAGCTTCTCTACCTTCTATAAATTTAAATTAATTGTATCATTTTATTTAAGTTTCGAACTTGCTGTGGTGTATTAGCATATTAAAATTAACTCTGCAGGCTGTAATCACTTTACCTTAATAAAAAAAACTTACCAAGGCAAATTTGATAAAATTATAGTACCCCCTTGTGGTGTTACCTTCATACCCCAGTAGAACATTTCTTAATATTATAGTCTAAAAAAAATCTTCTATCAAACTCAGTAGATAACTAATTAACCTTTTCTAGAATCCAAGATGAGCAAAGGGAAATTAAAAGGACTATCACCAGAATGTGGGAATGGATGAGCTAGAACGACATTTTTGCATAAGCTGAGAAAGGAATCTTTAGTAAAACCTTGTGCATTTTTACATCAACAAAAGCAGCATATAATGCTTTAATATGAAAACAACACTTGGATAATTGTCTCCATGATAAACCACCAGTAAAGAATGCTTTCCACCAAAAACCAAAACCCCACACTACACAAAAAACCCACACCCAAAACCCAATCACCTTATCAGTTACTAAAGTAATTTAAGAGTTCACCATTCAATGATCATATCTTACCTTGTACAGTGTTTTCCCTCAGTAAATTTAAATTACTCTGGACCTTTGATTCCAGGGCCTCCTCTGCAGAACACTTCAGACTTCCATTCTCTAATACCTATACACATACATGCATAACATACATGCATACATCCTTCTTCTCCTCTGACCTCAGCAGATTCTCATGAAAACAACAACAACAACAACAACAAAAAAAAAAAAAACAACAACAACAAAAAAAAAGCATCAATAGACTTTCAAAGCAGTATTCTCTGTTTCTTCTGCTTTAATTCCAAAGAGGTGTGGGATTTCTTGACATTAAAACATCTACTCTGTAAGTCTGTCCTATTTAAATATTATCACCTATTAAAAACCTACAGACTGATAGCCATAAACCCAGCTAGATTTACCTTTAGAAAGCTGAGGGCCCTGCACCTAATTGTTCCCAACACCTAGCCAGAACTGTTAGCAACAGCAGGGTAATATCAAAAGTCTTAAACAAAGAAATTCTTTAGATGCCATGTGTTTTGAATTTTTTGTATACCTGTACAAACAAGATGCACTTTTAAAAGACATTAGAATGAAAATTAAGGCCTTAAAGTAAAACCAGGTGATGATTACCCCCTTTTCTTCAAGACTATATGGTAATAGTTTCAACCAGTATCTGGTCAGACTCAAGTGAAAAAGATGATTTTTATTTTCATTAACCTACTGGCTTACTAATATATGTGTTTATTGGTGTTTAACCTACACATGAAAATCATGGCAAAGCATGTCAAACCACACAGTTGTCTACAGTCTAACACAGATAAGGTGGCACGGAAGTTCTGAAATACCTGAAATGCAAAAGATAGCACTGAACCTGACATCAACTGCTGCTGCTAGCAGTAAACGAGAGTACTTGAGATGTGCACAAGGGGTCCAGGTACATTTTCAGTAACACACCTGCATTTCAATACGCCTTCAACAAAACTTAGTCCTGTGTAACCTGGTGAAGAAATTGCTCCTAATATCCAGTCTAAGCCTCACAACTGACCTTCTGAAAGACTTTCCTCCAAAACTGGTAGTAAGCACTAGGAATTTTGTCCATAGCTGTGCCTATGAGGGTAATGAAGTGATTAACTCTTCACAACAGTAATTCTGTACCCTCACAATTATTACTGTAACACTTGATAGACCTTTGCCCCATTTCCTAAACTCAGTGTCCCAGGAAAACACCTCAGCTCCCAAATTGTACACACAGTCCTCAGAGGCATCTCCTTACAGATCCTGACTAGCCCATACCATTCTGCTGCCCTGACTGCAGGCCAATCGCACAAGCATCCTCCAGGAGCAGGAAGACTCATGTGGGACAGGCTTAGTGCCCATGAGCTCAGGTGCCCCCCAGAAGCTGAAGACAAGGGATCATGAAAGCATTCAAGCACCTGTTCAGCAGCATTTCACAGTTGGGGAACCCTTCTGGGACAGTCTTCTTGAACAATTTTATGGAACCACCTAGACATTGCTGTTAATTTCCAACTATTTTAATCCCATCATCTACAAAGTGCAACCCATTATTTTCTGTCACAATAGAAGCAAGCTAAAATAGTTGACCTCTCCTCTCCATGACACATGAACCTTTTTGTAGACAAAATTGCATACAGTCCTGATGTTGACTGCATAACAAGAATGGAAAAAAGAGAAAGTGTGAAAGAAATACACTTAAGGTGATTTTATTCAGGCAAGTGAGGACCTCTTGGTTAACATTCACAACCCATTAAGAATTTTTCAATCAAATCATATGGACCTGCACATACAGTACATGTTCATTCTTATTCTTCCTTATGGAAGAAATAATAGAAGTATCCTGGTTTCAGGATGGACTGGTTTAATTCTGCTTCAGCACTCAATTCTGCCTTTCATTTTCCTACTGTCTTTGTGAAATTCCATGGAAAGGCATTGTTGTTAAACAGCAGTGAGTGTTATTCTCACAGCAGTGTACACTAATAATAATTCAGCATGGTGTCACGAAAGGCTATGAGCTCTTAGCTGAATTTATTTGAAAAATAAAGTTTGGGTTTTGTCTTGAAGATCTTTACTTAAGTCAGCATGGAACTCTTGTTAAAGATAACTACCAATAAGTCACAACTACCCAAGGAACAGCCTTTTCATTTTATTTTTTTATTCCTTGCTCACCATGACAACATAATAAATGAGCCCTGAGAGACTAGAAGTTCATAACTACTTAAAATATTGTATTTTATCTTTCATTGCATATTCCCAGCCATAATATTCATTATCTATTTTTTAAAATTCTCTTCAGTATCTCCAAGTGAAATACTCCAATTTTCAATTGCAGTATACAATAATCAGAAATACATTTTTAGCTGTGATTCTGGGTAACAGTTTACAAAACCAGTATTACTGTATTTTTGTGATCCATCAATAATTACTTGCTCCTATAAAAGCAAAGCAACAAGCCAACAGTTTCAACATCTGCTTTTTCAATTTTTGTTTCGAGTTCTGTTGGATGTCTCTGTACTCTTTCATACATGACTAATAGGAAAGATACAAGACTAATAGGAAACATAACTGCAACTTCACTTATGGTTGGTTTCAGTTAACAGATGGTCTTTAAACTATCCAACATAAAAGCATTCACTTTAGAAAAACAGCCCCCAAAACTGCTTCATAAAATAAAGTATTTCAATTTTTTTCCCCCCTCAAAGCTTTAGGATCTTTCAAGATACTACAGTAGACAAGGCCCCAGGGCTTTAAATAAATAAATAAAACCCACTTAAATTTATCAGAGACTAAAGGTTTTGCAATGGAAGTATCAGAAGTAGCATACACAGCTATGCAAAAAAGTGGGCCTCCTAGACTAGATCTTGTTCTTGCTAAATTTCAAGTGCCAACATAAAACAGCAGCAGAGGTCTGCAAAGTCCCTGAGCTACAGGTGACTGCCACAACAGGTCAGCCAAAGCTTTAGTTTCAATAAGCTATGACAGTACTCATAATGGGGTCTTTTGGCTGCTCTAATAGCTGCTTCCTTCTGCATCTGAACTAGGGTGATAATAGTACATGTCCTACTTCCAAACCCTTTAATGTACCATACAGTGAAATAAAAATTGGTTGTCCACACACCTCTTGTACAGTTGAAGAGCATTTACCTAAGATCAATAAATAGGTTTGGCAAGACCCGTGTTCCACATTTCTTATTCTGACTTTACCAGTGTATTTTTGCTCTGTTCTAACACTTGTCTACAAACCTGCTACAGACCACAGTCAAAGAAAATGTAGCAGACCTCTGGTCCTTTCATTTAGTGCGTTTTGTTCATAAAACAGCACATTCAAGAGCTGTGTGATAACTTTGCCACGAATGCAATCTGTTCACAGCACAGCTTTTCTTAAAAGTCTGTCTATAAAAGAAACCAAGAATAAAACCAAAGAAATAGCTATCGTCCAAAATGCCTTCCAAGCCCATCCATCACCATTTGCATAACTTGGAGACAAACAGGTACTACTGCAGCACTGCTGTAGTTATGTGGGCACCATAGTGTAGTACTGATTTAAATATGAATAAGGTTTAATGCCTCTCACCTTTTCCAGAATCACTCTTCTATACGTTATGACAGCAGCCCAAATGAAGCCAAACCATCAGGAGCAACTTCACAGTTTCATGTTTACAATTAAAGATCATCCTATTCAAAATTGTATTGGAAAGTACTTTTTGCAAGTCTGTTCTCCTGCTGCTGTTTCAAAGGTGTCTGTGCAGGCACAGTGGACAGCTGAGCATGACTGGACTTCCCAGAACTTTCAGCAGCTGACCAGGGGAAGCAGCAACATGTCTCTTTCCCAGGAAGAGACTGCAGGTGGCAGCATTTTTATATGGAAAAAACAGAATTCACTTTTTTTGACACTCAGCTTATGGTCAGATTCTGAGCCCCTTGCTCACCTGTAAGGATACTTACTCTTGCAGCCAGTTCCTCCCACAAGGCTACATCTGTTAATGAAATGTCCACAAAAACCATCAGTATTTTGGTCTAGATGAGAAGCTAAACTTTTCTACCTGCTAAAATTTAAGAACTGCATTCACAATGTCCCTCCAATACAAGTTTAGAAACAGATGAAGAAACTGAAGATTGCAAAATAGCACTACGCTCTGTGAACATAGTTCTTTATTTTAAATAGAATATTTTTATAGTTTCCTAACCACAGATCTTTAGGCTTTACAAAGAGGTACGTAAAAATAAAATAAAATAAAATAAAATAAA
>NW_009941880.1:0-4073 GCF_000696875.1 Nestor notabilis | reverse complement strand
GCTCCGCTCCGCGCCGCTCCGCCCAGGTGCTGCTCGCCACGCTGTCGCCTCCCGACTGCGAAACAGCGCCGCTCCGCGGCCCTTTATATAGCCCTGAGCCGGACGCAACCGAATCAACCTCTCCGTTCTCATCCCCCCTCCCCTCCCCGGCGGACGCGATCGAACCAACCTCCCCTCCCGCCTTCCTCTGGCTCCAAAATGAGGGGTTTCCCCCCAAAAAAGACCTGTCCCGCACTCCCCCAAGGGATGCGCTAGAGCTGGGTTCACACCTCCCCCCGCCATGTTTCTTCGTGTCTTCTCAGCCAAGCTCTAGGGAAACTGTATTAAAAAAACTCTTCTAAAAAGCTAAAAATCACCCCAAAAAGTTAAGCGGGTGCGACACACGCTGGCACCAAGATGCTGCAGTTCTGAGAACTGCTTATAAGCAAAAAATAAAATTTAAATAAGGTATGAGCAGTGGTTTGCTTTTATGCTTGTGCATATAGACACAAAACAATAAAAACAAACCACAAAACCTGTCAATTTCTGGAAAAATATCTATATCTACCACAGCCCTGGTTTCTCCTGCCGCTGCCGAAGACTCTCACAGGCTAAAATCCTCTTTGGAAACAGCCTGAGACACCTAAGAATTAATTAAGCATGAAGTCTGCTTTCTGTTAATTAAAACCCCATTATTGGAGACGCACCACAGAAGACAGCATACTTTAAAATAAATGGTTTCGTGTTTTGTTTTGCTTTTTTCTTGCCCCGAGAGCTGCTACTGGAGATTAAACTTTCGGACTTACTTTGTTCCGGTTCCTCCTGGTTCGCCCTATTACGCGTTACATCGCGTTCTGCTCCACCGCACCCTCCAGATCCACGCAAGGGTGTGAATAGAGGGAGTGGGATTACAAACGCCGCCTCCTATTGGCTGTCGGACGCGCTGAGGCTTTCTATTGGCTAGCAGATGTCAACCAATCAGAATAGATCTTTCCGATCCGCTCTCCGGTGGTGACGGTGGGCTCCCCCCCCCGCTTCAATCCCTCCTCGCATAGAGGTGAGTCTGTGTCTATTAAGGAGGGTTTATCAATGAAAACACGGCCCAGAAAACTGGGGAGAACCCCCCCGTAAAAGAGTTAAAAGAGGTCAATTTGAGGAAGAAAAGTGGCTTCGCTGATGCTGGTTGATGCCTTGTAGGAAGGTTTTGCAAGCAGAGAAGTTTCTGCATGGGGTTTGTAGAGAATGTAGGGGATAAAACCACTTCTTGTGCCTCCCGGGATCACTCGGGCTGGGGCCTCCCTGTGGTTTTGCAATCGCTGCCAGGATGCGAGCAGGGAGAGAGGCCCCGGACAGGATTTCATCCCCTATTTCACCACCTATAAATGCATAGAAAGGGAAATAAACAAACAGCCCAACATCTTAAGACAGCAGGAAGTCGTTATTATGGTTAAACCACGTATTAAAGCACTGTTATCAGGCAGCACAGGCAGGGCCAGGCAGGTCTCTGCCTCTTACAACCCAAATTGCTCTGTCTTTGCTACCAGATTCGCGTCCCTGTCCCCGGAGACTCATGACATCAGCCTGAGGAAGAAGAGAAAACACCAGGAAAGGCAGCAGGGAGGATGGCTGCTTTCATCTCCAGAGGCCTAATTTTAAATAAGGTCCCTGACAAACCCACAGATCACCACAAAACCCAAATTACAGCCCAGCTCGGTGTGTAATTAGTTGTTTCTCCACTTGGTAAAGTAGGTCATAGGTGATATTGTCCTCGAAAGACAAGAGCTGGTTACAGCACAAGGTTTGGCAACACTTACATCACATCGAGGGAAAATCAAAATACATCTTTGCAGTGTCCTGCTCCAACGGACAAGCTTCCAACACTCTCTTTCATCCACTTTTCACCTGAAAAGCTTTATGAAGATCTAATTTGAAAATCCATGCAAAAAAGTAAAGCTTAAACAACAAAAAAATTGCTTTTCTATGCAACTCAGCAGGCCCAGAGCTGGCTCTCATCTGCTGCACAGGGGGGAATCAGCTTCTTTTCAACTGGACACCTCACCAACCTCACATCAGCAATTTGGATGGCAGGTCGTTTAGCATGGAAAGCACACAGCCCCCGTTTGTCGAGCAGAGGCAACAGATGTGCCTCGCAGCCCTCCTGCAGACTCTCCACAGCAGCCCTGCGGACCCCAAATCCCTTTGGAATAACAGATAAACCTCGCACCAGCCCATGAAAAGAGGCCCCAGGGAGAAGCTTAAGGTGTTTTCTCCATGAGTGACAGACCCTTTCCTGCAACACCAGAGCCTGGGAGAGAGACAAGCGCGTTTTGGGAAGTTTTGGGGCTGGAGAATGAGCGTTTTCGGTTCATTTTCCGAACTGCAGACCTCCCGCGTCGCCCGCGCCATCCCACCCGCACCGCTCCCGCCAACCCTAGAACCTCGGCGCGCTCTGATTGGCTTCTTGCCGTCCCACCGCGATTTCCCATTGGCTGGTTTTTCTCCCCGCGCCGGCCCCCCCCCCCCAACCTGCCTTCCTCTGTGCGGACCTGAGTGGGAACTGCGCGCCCGGCGAACTGCGGACCTGAGTGAGAACTGCGCTTCCCCTGTGGGACCGTTCACCTTCCCCCGCGGGTTCTCAGCTCTGCAGGTTAATCATGGGCGCGTGTTCAGAAAAACGGGGCTCAAAAGACACTTTTATACCCCGAAGATTCCAATATGGGTGTATTTGCCCCAAAATACAGTTCCAGTGCAAACCAGGCACTGCTGCTACCTTGAAAGTGCTGATAATACTCTGAAATCCCGCTTCTTTGGGGGGTGGATTGTCCCCCTTTTAAGCGAAAATAAGAAGGTTGGGTCTTTTCAGCAGAAGCAGTGGAGGTGGGGAGGAAATAGCTTCCAAAATAACCCTAACCCCCCTCAGATTTAACCCAAATCCTGCTGGGGGGTGCCATAAATCCTTCCCAATGTCACCAGTTTGCCCAGACTCCCATAGATCTCTACAGACCCACCACAGATCCGTATAGATTCCCCCATAGATCTGTATAGACCCACAAGGGTCAGTTTATGATCTGTAGCACCCAGAGTATTAAGATGAATACAAGAACAAGGGCGTATAGCACAATATAGGACCCGGGTGGTGCTGATGGAGGCATCAGCAAAAGAAACTGAATTCTGGGGGGGAGTTTTAGGGGTTTTTTGCCATTTATTCTGCAAAATCATTTCTCCACTCGCCCCAAATCGTGTCCCGGCTCCTCCCCTCTAAAGCCACACCACAAAAACCCCCAAAAACAACAAAAAGGGGGGGAGGAACCTCCCCCCTCGAACAAAACCACACAGAGCAGCGCAATTCCCGCTAACTCCAGCTGGGATCGTATCCCGTCCAGTCCGAGGGGGGCGCCAGGTAAACGCGCCGTCCCCTGTAGACGAAGCTGACGATGCCGCGGTAGCCGGCGCGGGGGACGCCAGACTTGAGATCGTCCATCAGCCCCAAAGCTTTGGCGAAGGCTTTGAAGGAGTCACGGCCGCTGTACTGGAGGCGGACGGTGCCCAGCTCCCGGCGCCGGTTCCCCTGGAGCTCTTCCACCCTCACCTCCGGAGCGGAGTAAACCTTAGGGAGGAAGGAACGTTCGTACTCGTCCTTTTTGAGGTAAGAAAGATCCAGTTGGGTAAAAGGCACGAAACGGTCGTTGAGTTTGATGAATTTTAAATACTGGTCAAAGAACTGCCCATGGCTCACGCCTTTGCGGCCGAACGTCATCGTACGGGACACCTCGGGCCGGACGCAGGAGCGATCCCGGCGCTGCTCCGGCGCATCCAATCGTCCCAAAAAGCTCGTGGCCATTTGGGTTCAAGTTCATCCCAAAGCTCCGCTAAAAGCAACCAACCAAGGCCGGGAAAGAAATCAGTCCTGTAAAGCAGTTCAGCTTGTCCAACATCCACCATTTGCTCCTTCCCGTTGTCATTCCAAGCGGACACGCACCAGAGGCTGCGGTCGGCCAGGAGCAGCGGGAATGCCGCTTGGAAATACTCAAAGAAATCCGGAGCAACTTCTAAGTCATCCTCCACCACGATGGCAGCGCGGTAACGGAACGTGC
>NW_009941879.1:6741-19389 GCF_000696875.1 Nestor notabilis | reverse complement strand
CCCGCCAAAACGAGCCGCCTGCGTCAGGGACCGCCGTGAGGGAGGAGCGGAGGCTACTGACAGGAATGGGGGCTGCTGCTGTCCTTACTTCCCACCACCCGAAATACAGTTGGATTATTGCCTTCAATCGCTTCATCTCCTAAAATTTATCATCTGGCGTATCTGCAATCTTTAAGGAATATGGTACCACCCTCGTTTTACAGCTGGCAAAGACAGGCGTGATTAAATGCATGGAGTGGCGTTGGTTTGGAGGGCATCCAGTTCAACACAGCTCAGCCTTATTTTTTTTTCAGGGCGCTACACACACATTTTCCTAAACAAGGCACGAGGCATATTTTCTTTTTTATCGGATGGCCAAAACCTGTCAGAAAGCTGGAAGAGAAGTGACTTGCCTGAAGTCACAGGACAAGAAAATGAGGCTGAGTCATACACATGACTTAATCTGCCATTTTAGATGGATGGGAAAGGTGCTTTTTAGGATACAAACACTTCTGCAAGACTTCTGCAGTCTTCTTGGAGGCAGCATTTGGAAAGCATCCTTTTTAGCTCGTCTGGTAGCACAGTGGGTGCAGGACTGCATGTGAAGGAGGTGCCAGTGTACTCCTGTGAGCAGGAGTTGCTGGGTGCCCCTTGGAGTCGCTGCCTGGGTAGGTGAGGGGGTTTCAAAAGGCAGAAGGGATGGGAGCAGCATCTCAGGCTCTCTCAAGGTGCTCGTGGAAACTTCCCCACCCTCTGCCTGTGCAAGGTTAAGAGCACACATGGGTGTTGTCAGTGCTGGCCAAGTGGCAAAACCAGCCAACCAAACCCACAGCCCCCAGCACACCATAGGAGTCCTTGCAGGGTCCCCATTTGAGACATCAAGTGAATTGTCAAAGTACCTAAAGTCTTATCCTGGGTGCCCAAGGCTTTATCTTTGTTCTCAGAGGAACTGGCTGGCACTGCTTTTGAAAACTGAATTATTCCACAAGAGCTATTCCAGATGAGCACTTAGGCAGACAGCACTTTAAAGATGAGTTCCTTCACAAAGTATGCTTTCATTCCAGAACAGAATGCACACACAGAAAGTGCTTCTCCTGGTGATGCTGAACAGCTCTACTGCAGCTAATGCCTCTGTAAACAACCTCCCCTTCATCATCCTTCCAGTTCGTAAAATAGTTCTCAGCGGGGTCAGTGCATGCACAGAATCTGAAGATCATTACCCACTCCAAAATGATACTTTGGGCAATAAATTACATTCTATATCTTCAAAATGTTATGTGATCATTAACTGTTCATTCAGCTTCCAGCTGGTGGTGTGCAGTCACCCCATATACCCCATCACATCCAAGTGATTCAAGACATCCCTAAGTCTGCTCCTTCCCTCTTATAGGTTCTGCTGCTGACAAGTGCACCTCCAGCTGCAGACAATGAGATGCACTGCTGTGATCTGCATTTCCTCTCACTTGAGAGGAAACATTCAGTTCGGACAAGACCCAAGCCAAACCATTACCATAAAAACACTAAGTATCCAGCTGATTTTTTTAACCCTCACAAACCATTTTAATCCATGGTTGCAGTAGGGAAATCATATGGGGTTTTTTGGGTTGTCTGGTTTTGATTCAGATTTCTGTGTCTGAAATGGACTAGAGTAAAATATACAACCTAATGCCTTCTCTGAACTTTCAAGTTGGCAGTTTGCCTGTTCTTAACCAGGACAGAATAATCTGATATTTGGCTTTCCAGAATATAACCAATGAAGATTCAGCCTGGGACATGAGTGTACGTTTATGTCTGAATTGTTTTGTAAGAGCTTGTGCCTATTGGTTTCCACAGGAATGCATTTCACTTACAGTTGGTCACCAAAACTGTGACACACCTGAAATCTTCCCAGAACTGCAGAATGCTTCTGGTCAAAGATGCAGCCAATTTCTTCATATTCTTCAGCTCTCCCTTCTCTAGCAGAAATTTTTTGTATGTTTTCCCTGTGCAGTTGAAAATACATTTGGGGGAGAAAGGGAGGGGGGGGGACAGAAGGAATACTGAATATTTCCAAGGCAATCCAAGTATTAACAAACCTTTCACATGTCTCCTACAACAAAGCAATATACAGAGTTAAAGTCCAGCACCACTCTGAATGCTAACTATTATATCCCCAAAATTACCAAAGTCTACACAGCATGATAGCCTCGTCTTAGCTACTCCATCAGAATTAGCTACTCAGAGTTTAGCTACTCACATCAGAATTAATGATCACTGTTTCCAAAACAAAATCTGCCAAAAACCTTTCTGTGAGGAAGTGCCAGGCAAACAGATTCCACCTCAGTCAGTCTCAGGGGAAGACCATGCTGCTTTAATGCACCTCATGGAATTTATACTAACTCACTCTACACATCACAGCTCACTCCTCTTTCTCCATGCCTTCTCTGAAGGTCTTCTGAAAATCCCTGATAGTTAATGGGTTATACCTCTAGCAAAAGAAAAGAACAGAATCGAATTCAGGTTATCAGAACTCGGTAGGATGAATTCACACAGATTTTTTGTACTTAAGGAATTCTTGCTTATCTTTCTGCTGCTTCTGGTCCAAATCCCTCATTCATCTGCCATGTCTCTGGTACACTTCCTTGAATGCTGTGTCCATCTTGTGAACTCTATCTGCATATGTTGGGGTAGACTCTAAGTTTTACATAAAGGAAACAACCTTGCCTATGTTTTCCTTCTCTTTGGTCAGAACTAAGATGAACCGCAAAAGCTGTATGCATACAGTGGGTCTCAAGATAGGACTGGCAAAATATCAGCCCAGCCAAGTTTCATCGTTCAGACTGGAGTAACAAGGGGACTCTGTTGTTAAAATGGAATTACTGGAAGGAATAGAGATACTACTGCGAGACTGAGCGATGTCTCTGACCCTGTCTTGAGATCCTTAGGCAAAGCCTTGACAAAATACTCAATACTACACTTTGGGGAATGATCCTGTATTAAAAAGACAGATTTTGCTGCCTCTATTTTATCTGGTGTTAATCTTTAAGGATATGTTACAGGATCGGAGATTTCCCTTCTGAGTATCAAGATGTTCTGGCCAGACCATGGTTCAGCATTGAATCTCTGGAGGAAATGATGAATAAGAATATTCATGATAATAAGAATGCTATGACTACTGATATTAAAGAGGTGCCAGGACACGGATCTCCAGTCACATCTGCAACGGGCTGGATGTGACTAGAGAAGATGCCAAAGATAATATCAAAACACTGCTTAGAGAATTCAGGCATGGGTATTTTTTCTAATTGAAAAGGAAAGAATCTGTATATCAACTATACAAATGCAGTAAATGGTAGCAGTCCAAGCACCATAAGCTTCACTTTCTTTGTGATCATTTTAAAAGGTGATTGTGCAATAAGTAATTCTTTAGATATAACGAAGGATGACTTCAAATGGTTAAGAAAAAACAAAAAAAACCCCAACCAACCAACCAAAAAAACACCATGGACTGCAATAAACAAGGCCACTTTTAAGCTTTGCAAAACTCAAACCCACTTAGAGGCTTTCTGAAGACACGCATCAGCATATCATATAAGGAGTCTATCAAAAAGACAAAGGAGATAAGAAAAGTGGTCCCTTTTGAGAATGCACAACAAATATTTTATTTAAGGTAAAAAAAAGCAAACTACTGATAGAGAACAATAGGCCGGAAAGGGACATGAAGAGATTATCTAGCTCAAAGCAGAATCAGCTAAATTTGGTGGATGCTTCTTTGCCTGGGGAGGCTGTGGATTGTTTTTTATCAGAGGTTTCTGAGAAAGAACCAGCCAATTTCAGTGCTCAACTATCTCTGCCATTATCCTTGTTTTCCACTATTCAATACATAATGCAATTTTGTTTGTAAAAAGAGACAGTATGCTTTGAGCTGACTTCTAGTTTTAAAAGGGCAGATAACTGAGACTAATTCTTGCATTCTTGTGCTTTCTACTTTGAAAGATAAAAAATACCAGTTCTAAAAAAATTTGCTCAAACCCGATGGGTTTTCTGGTAGTGTGTACAGCTTGCTCTTACCTGCTTGGGCTTTTGGGGCTAAAACACCGTAACCATGTAGCCCTGTAACACAGTATTCCCAGTCGTGGTAATTTGCCATAAGCTTTGTACCAAATTTGCAAAGCCTCAGGATAGATTTGTCAGGCTTGCTTTGTTTGAACTTCTCTTTGACCCTTCTGTACCTTTTACTTGGTTAGCTGTGACAGCAGTTTCCATGACTGACCAGGTCAAACTTGTTTTACTTCAGCTTATCTGTGTGTGGTACAGCCATCATTTTGTATAAATAGAAGTAACAAACAGTTATTCTACATAGAATGAGAGATTTACAACTAGCACAAAGATGCAGTGTAGAGATATGCGGGCCTGGTGCAATAGCAGAGGCCTTAAGAAGTGGGGACACAAGATGTGCATAGTAGTACAGGCACATGAAGATAACAGGCAAGGCACAGGCTTGGCATCAGAGACCTAATGGCTATAAACAACTCACCGGCAATCAGACAAAGAAATGCTGACCTGCAGCTGGGTGACAAACAGTTTCAGGGGTAACAAAGAGAACAAAACCATAGTAACGAACATATGTAATAGGCACTACATGCCATAAAATCAAATGTAGCGTGGCACTGCAGACCATATAAACATGACCCCAAGTGGATCCTAGAGCAAGGGAGGAGAAACCATCAACATGAAGATCATATTCTCCGACCAAAGGACTCCAGGTGCTGACAACTCTCCGTGTCACACACACACATGCCAGAATGAAATCACCAACCTTATGACTCACAGGAACAGTGGGTGAGTGAAATACAAGGAAAGGGGGTAGAAGCCAAGAAATGTTTGTGTTACCATTCTACAGAAGTACTCTAACTGCATTATTAATCTTTCTCTTTCTGTAAGATATATCTGGATCAATAATCATTAGACTTTGAAGATTTCAATTATACCAGCAATATATTCTTGGCTTTAATTATATACAAGGTGTGCTTCCTCTGTCCATAAACAAGCTTTTGAGTGTAGCAACTAGTGGCTGACATATCCACTTCTTAATTTCATTGGCAGCTGATAAATTAGGATAAACTCAAGGATTGCCTGAGCTAACATGCAGGCAAGCAGCAAAATGGACAGACATGGATTAAGTGCATATCCTGGTTGTAGCTAAAATTCAGTCCTTTAAAAACCTATCACCAAGCACATTTCTAACCTATGCTAATTGATATTAAAAAAAAAATAAAAAAAATAATCTGTTTTAAAGCAGCTTTCAATTTTTAACAAAATAATTCTTCCTACTTTGGAGGCTGGTGCTGTGACCTTCCACAATTTATGAATCTCTGCACAAAAATCTCTATTGCAAGAAATGAAGTGCAGTTGGATAAATACATTACTCTGAATCATGAAATATATACTTTTGGAGATACAGGTCTTTTTAAACTGGGAGAGCTTTCTACACAGCTGTTGCAAATGCTAAAATAAGTGCTCTTGACTAACTCCACATATATAGATTTTTGTTCTGGAATAAGTGCACCTTGTTCTACTTTAGCTTTATCAACTTTATCATAAACAGGAATAAGAGACTAATGATGAAGTAAGACTGCCCACACATGTGGCAAAGTGAGAGTAGTAACTGCAGTTACATGTATCTTTAGACATTTGAATTGACCTCCAAGGTCAGATAAAAGTAGGATAAAGAAAGCAATAGCAAAATTTATTTGCTATGAAACTGTTACCAGTCGTCAAAGTCCGTGACAGTAGCACTGCCAACCTTGTATTTGAATTAAAGCTCAGTCACAGGCCTAGTTAAAGTCCATGGGTGAATCATCTTCATTTCACTAAGTAAACCAGAAGAATTGACTAAATATTCATCTACTCACAGATGAAATAGGAAGCCATCACCCAAGGGAATGAAGTGCTTCATACAGCCAGGGAGGCACTAGGACTACGGCTGAGCCAACTCCAGAGCACTGCCAGGCGCCCATGCTCCCTCTAACTAATGTGTCCTATTGCAGCTCTCAGAGGTAGCCAGAGCTTTGGTTTGAGCCAGCAGGGCATTATGCTCTCCCTTTTCTAAGTGGCTTTGCATTTCCTCTTATTTGTATTCACTCCGGTGCTCATCCTAAGAGTAAAAAAGAAAACATGGGATCAGGCAGCTGGGGGATGGGGAAGAGAGACACAGAAAGACTGTCTCAGCAAGGTGTTGGATCAGTTTTGCCATTTGGTGGACGCTCACAATTTCTGTAGACAAAAAGATTTGTCTAAGACTGAATGCAAATACAGGAGGTAGAATTTGCCAGACAGTAGCTCTACACATTGGTGCACGAGACAGGAAAAGAGAGAAGCAACAAAGGGATAATTGCTTTAGGAGGAAGCTGAGGCAGAAAACTTAATTTAACCACAATAACTCATCAGAAAGGGAGTTTAAACAAGAAAATTGCTCACGGATGCATCTGCCATGCTGCAGAACACAGGACTCTGTGTGTATTCTTCACACCAAAGAAATTCTGACTCCTAATACAAACAAGCTGGAAGTACTGCAAATATTGTTTTAACTGTTACGTCCAAAAGAGTCAATGCTTCTCTAATTTACTCAAATGCCACCATTGAAAATTAATCTGAAAAAGACACAGAGCAAAGCAGCTTTATCCACAGAACATAGGAGAGCAGAATTTTCAGAGTTACAGCTAAAAAAAGCATAATTCATGGAATGTTTTTTCTTTTCTCCCCCTTCAATACATTCCAGCTCCCAGAAGCTGAGTGCTTCTGTTGTCAAGTAGGCTGAATAATGACTCTGAGTACACTGCTCTGTTTTGTGCTCAGGACAGCATTTTCATTGGCATGCTTCAGAAAGAGGAATGTATTTAAAGTAAAGCTAACAGAAAATTCTTATTTCCCAGCTCACAGTGGAATTCACTGGTCACATCAAAGAACAGCATTTTACAAGAAAAATGTTTTTAAATTCCCATTTGGAAAAGGTTCAGCACTGGGATTTGAGACATTTCTTCATTAAAATAAAAACCCCACTGCAGACTCTGAAGAGCCTCTGCTTGAAAAAAAAAATAATTTTCACAGTGTTTCCATATACCTTATGAGTTTGGAAAAGTTATGACTTTCTAGCTCAGGCTTTTGGTTGGTAATAGCTTTTCTTTTAAACCAGCCATGCTGCAGATTTAAACATGTTCTTCTTTTGGCCAGTTTTCTACTTTTGGCTTTGCCTGCTGCTTCTGCAAGTGAGTTTGTATGTAAACCACAGGAAAAAAACCCCAATCTTGCTCCATTTCTAGTCCATATGCTTGCCAGGCTAGTGGCCAGAAGAGACCATAAGCAGTTTGTTTTTCAAACCCTAAAACTTGGATAGGCATTGAGTGCATCGTCACACAGTTATTTTTAGTTTAGAATAATATTTAGAGCTTTCAGGAGTTGCAATTAGCTTTAAAATACTGTGTTTCTTTCATTTTGCAACACATAGGAGAAATTTACAGTAATAGTCCAGCTAATATATTTTTTTCCTAGCCTTGCACCTTTAAGCTTCAAAGCTTTATTAGCCTGATTATTCTTGGTTTATCCCTTGTTGCCCTTTCCTTGGATTATCATGGGTTCTTTACCAGCCTTACTGGAAGCATGTCTATTTCTTAAACATTTCCTCTGTCCCTATCTGAGAAAGCTTTTAATCTTTCCTCCTTATGTTTTTGCTGAATTGGTGATTATAAATGACATGTAGGTGTCTCTGAGACTCGGTGCAGGTACACAGCTCACACTTGGTTCAATATACCGCAGTACTTCCTACTGCAGTCTTTCTTCCTGTTTCGTCTGTCCTTACTGTTATTTTCCCACTGGACTACTAAGGCAGCTCTTCCTGCTTTAAGGGCCAGGCAAGCCAAGACAGAGGAGTAGGTCAGAGTTTCTGAGACCAAATTTCACACGACCTCCGTTCTTAGGCCAATGAGTAACGGACAAGTAGGAAATCACATGATGCTCAAATCTTTGATTTCAAAATAATATTCAGAATTGATTTGCAGCCATGAGATGTTCCTAACTATCCAGCCACTCTTCCCCACCCTCAGCTATCACATTGCTAATGCAGCAAAAGCAAACTGCAGATAAGAAGCTGATGAGAATAACAACGATCTTTCATCTCAGGCATTTGTAAGAAACAACTGAGTGGCCTTGAAGGAACTCTCTCTAAAGTAAAAGCGTCTGCCAATTAGCTCAGGAGTCTAAACTATCTGAGTGGAGGACTCCTCTGGGTGTTGCTTCAGGAGGAATTCAAGCATATTTGATAGGAAAAAAAGGCAGGGAAGGAAATTCTAGACATAGCTAGAACAAGTATGCAGTAGATGGTTTGTCACTAACACTATATTAAAGTTCCTAAAAGCAACTGCTGAAAGAAGCCTGTTGAGAAGTGCACAATGCTACAGGCTACAGAACTGTCGTCATTACGAAACTAAAAATACATCCAAAGCACTGTGGTTTGGAGGCTGTACTTGTCAATAGCTTAACAGAGCAGAAGCTTCAACTCTCTTAGATGACCTGCTTCCAGAGAAAGGAGTAAAGTCCTCTCATTCTTCTTGGGAAGACAAAAAGTTTTAATGGGGGACAGGGAAGGGACCTTACTGGTTTAGGGACAGAACATGTACAGAAGAACTGACAAAATAGCAACACTAAGATGTGCAAAGCAATCCCCCTTCCATGCTCCCTTTACCCGAGCAACTGCCCTTAAGAATCTTTGCTGTCTTGCAGGGCGTTTGTGGATGCCAAAAAGATCAGCTCTGTCAGCAGGAGAGAAAAATTCACTCAAGCTATCACATCATCTGCCATCCTTCTCCAAACCTCTCTAGGATGAGGTGCTATTTTTAGTCTTCTAGTTTTAAGCATATGTTGAGACTGCTTCCAAATAATTCTCTTCTTCTCCTTTTCAAGCTTTGCATCTTGGGTGTGGAGGTCTGAAAAGTTAAATATTAGCAGTCCGGATTCCCCTCACCTGGCACATGTCAGTGAATCCAATACCTAAGGAATTATTTGCACTAATTAGGCATGCACAAGAGAAGACACACATAAGCAGCTTTGATGGGTTCCAGCTGCCTAGGACTGGCAAACATACACGCATGTATGTATATATGTACACATACTTTCCTGCTGTTCATATGGGTGTCCTGGTTTCAACTGGAATAGGGTTGTTGTTCTTCCTAATGGCTGTACAGTGCTGTGTTTTGGCTTTAGTCTGAGAACAATGTTGATTACACACTGATGTTTTAGTTATTGCTAAGTAGTGCTTACCCTGGTTAAGGACTTTTTAGTCTCTCACGCTCTGCCATTGAGGAGGTGCACAAGAAGCTGGGAAGGAGTACAGACAGGACAGCTGATCTCAACTAGCTGAAGTGGTATTCCATACCATAGAGCATTATGCTCAGTATAGAAGCTGGGGGAGTTGTCCAGGAGAGACCTATCACTGCTCGGGGTTGGCCTGTGTATCAGTCCGTGAATGGTGAGCAGTTGTATAGTACATCACTTGCGTTTTCTGAGCTTTCATTTCTCTGTTTTGTTGTTCCTTGTTGTTGTTGGTATTATTTTTATCATCATTATATTTAACTTTATTTCAATTATTAAACTGTTCTTATCTCAACCATTAAGTTTTTCCTTCTTACGGTTTTCCTCCCCATCCTGCCCTGAGGAGAGAGTGTGAGCAGCTGCGTGGTACTTAGTTCCTGGACGGGTTTAAACCATGACAATGGGGTGCACATATTATATCATAGCAAAGGCCTTCAGAATGACAAGCCTGCGAAGTCTTAATAAAATAATATTCTACATTTTCTTCCCCGTTCTATACCTGGAAAAGTCACTGTTGTATATTTTACCTGTTTGGACTTGGAAAGCTTCACTTGTTTGATGAGGTTGGTACTTGCTAGAAGCTTGTCCATGTCTCAGTTCCTTCAAGAAAAATGAAAGGCAGAAAAACTTTAAGCCATGTAGAGTTTTGGTAGGATTAATGCCTTAATTCTCATGTTTTCTCTTTCAAAAGTCTAGCCCATCCACAAATGAGACATAACTGTTTCTAGGGCAAAATACAGCAGCAGCCACTAGCGCCAGCAGCACCACATTACAGTCGTGGGAAAAGGAATAAACACATCCTTTCCTTTTTTAATCTCGGGGTCATAGACGGCAGTTATAGGCTTACAAAATAGCTGTGACTCCAGGGTAATGTCCTTATCTAGCAAAAAGTAACTGAGGGAACTGTTCCATAAACCACCCAGGCAAGTCAGCTATCTGCAGCAGAAGCAAGTGTGGAAGATTTCTTCCCTCAAGATTTATTGATTCCATAAATTGCTTTAACAAAATTAATAAAGCACAACATACTTGTGTGTTTCAATGTGTAGTTTCAACTCAGTGAAACATGTTTCCTCCTTGCTGCTCCACAGTGACAAAGCAGCACTGGTAAGGGGGATTTTTCTAACACTGTAATGGCAGGACCCTCGCTGTGGTGAGAGAAATTGATAGGCAGGCAGCATGGCAGTATCACTTTGGTGGTATTTAAATACCATACCACTACAATACCAGCAAAGACAGGAATTCCAAAGAATAAAAGTGATCTGGAGCCTGGCAGGATTGCTCTAATAGCATATATTAAAAGAAAAAGAATACCAAACTCAATTTAGCTCAGTCAAGAGAAACAGAAGTTGTTGCTTCCACTTGTTGACAGACATGTTACAGCACAAACTTTCATTACAAAAATATGTAGAAATCAGCAAGATGCAAGCTGAGTAAATTGTGGGTTATGCTGAGAGAAGTCCTCTGCAATGTGAGTAAATATGAAATAAAATGCTTGATATACCTAATTTCAGATTTAAGAAGAATAACTTGCTCTCCTGCCAGCTTGTCTTCCAGGGCTTTAGGCTTTAGCGGAACGGGCAGACATTACCACTGATCACCAATTTCTTTTCCCCCTCTTCAACAAAAAATACAAGAAAAATCACAAAGTGCATAACAATACCCACATTGTTCTCAACTTCAATTTAAGAGCGATATAATTCAGTTTATCCCCAAAGCATTTGTAGAGAAATGACTGACTCTCAGTGCTGACTTTGAATATTCTCACTGGTTTCTCTATCAGTTTCAGCATTGCCAGCCTCCAATTCAGTGCAGCCTCTGTGTACATTTATCACTACCATTCCTTCCACCATTCATATTTTTTTCCATGCTGCTTTGCCCAAATATCCTCTTGCTTTTTCCTTCTGCCTTACTTTCTTTGCTCTCTGTGCTAAGAACTTTTCCCTTCTTTGTGTGACAAATAACCATCCTTTCCTTTCTCCTAAACTACTAACGAAAAATGTCTCCAGAAAAAACTATTTCTATTAGACATTTCAAAGTAATTTGCTAGTTTGTAGCCAAGTACAGTGGTAATGTTCTTGCCTTGGTCCATCATCCAGGTCATTCATGTCGCAAGATTTCGAACAGGAATTCAATCAGAGACTCATAATTAAACAGCAAATGCTTAAGTGCCAGACAGCCACAGTTCCCGTTTACTGCTCTTCTGGAGCATTTTGGAAAGTGTCACTATTTGTGTCAGTTACTAAATATAAAATTAGGACATTTGTTTTGGAAACCACAATCCCCATTTTTTACTGGCTTGATTATCCTTATTTGCAGCCTGTTGGACACTGCTCACCCTTCTCAATTTCTGTTACAAGCTTTCCTGTGTTCTACACAAGGCTTGACATACTGACATGATCCCTGACAACAAGTTATCACTACCAGTTGTTTAATCTTGGAACTGAAGTAGCACATTACTTCAGCAGTAAATGAATGAATGAATTGTGAGAACAGCCTGTCTGCTGACCCATGAAAACAATTTCGCTTTCTTTCAGGCTGGCAAGATTTAAGTCTTCAGAGACTCAGATTTTCATCTGCTTTTACTTCCAGAACGAACTGAATTACATAGTTGTGTGAGCTGGGAACCAGTTCCTAAATACGACACACCTTACCTCCCAGTAGCATTAAAAATATTAGATTCTTCCCAATATTTAAGCACTTGGTGCATAAGCCAAAGTTAAGTGTAATTCTCCCTGTGACACATTCTTTGCTACTTCTTTTCTAAAGGAAATGTCTGCTGTGTCTTGTCTGGAAAGTACAACATAGACAGTGAGTGCTGCCTGTGGAATGGTGACCTCCAACGAGCGAGCATCCCTAAATAGCAAGGGAAGTGCAAAAGGTGCTTGTGTAAGACCAAGCTTAAAAAATAAGAAGACTGCTGAGGACTTTAAGAAATTCTCTCTGAATGCTTAAGGAACATTTCCTTTTCATGTCATCTGGCAAACTGATCAAAAGAACCAAACCCAAACCAACAAACTTGTCAGTACCAGGCACAAGATGAAGAGGTCAGCAATGGATACTTTTAATGAAAACCTTAGCTTCTGTGACACATCCACTAGCTGGCCACACATCCTAGTGAACATAGTTTTATCCTACATTCTTGTACTGAGTGCTTATCAGTCTTCTTTGGACTGCTTGTCATCTCAAAGGAATCTGGGGAAGGGAGGCAGAATGAAAAACACAGTTTGCAAGTTTAGAATCCAAGACTTAGAACCAAGTTTATGCAGAGATAGCACCCTCCATAAGGATCATTTTGCTTGGGGATTCATTGAAACCCCAAAATTT
>NW_009941879.1:0-6710 GCF_000696875.1 Nestor notabilis | reverse complement strand
CTTTCCCTTGTGAACCAATGGAGATCCTGCTTTACTGCTGCTGAACACACTGACACTATCCAGCTATTTATATATGGCAACTGTTGGCTACCAAGACCACCTTCCACCTGGCCCTAGAATGTTTCATATTTGCCTTCCTTGCTACCCCAGGGAAATACAGAATTAAGACAGGAACCCAAAGCAAAATGGAATCTCCCATTTACTGCTGTAAGTACTATTGTACCTGGCATTTGCAAGTCTCATAGGAATGGGTTATAAATATCCTGGTGTCCTTGAATAGCTTTTACCGCAGGCTAGCTCAGGACATGGTGAGCAGTCACCTGCATTTCACAAAAGCCTGACAAGCTACGTCATCTGTGCATGAGCTTGCAGCAGATGACCAGGACTGGAAAGGACTTTCTGGGCCATACAGTCCATTCTCGTGCTACTGCAGACACCATATCATCCAAAGCCCATGTTACTTCCAGTTTTGGCCTTCGATAAAAGCCACCCACAGGCATACCTTCTGAACACAAAGAATCAGTATAGAGTAAGAGCTATAGCTCAAGGCATCTGGGAGAGAAAAATGACCACCTGGTTTGGATATGAAACTCCTGTTTACATGAGCAGCGAGTAGGGAGAACTGCTTACACCAGTGTTCTTACAACTCTCCTCACCCCTTGGGGTCAGCAGATTGTTCATCTTGAATTTTTCTTGTTCCGACTGGGAATAGTCCCTGTTAGGGTAGCTTCTTTGTGCTGGTAGCACGCCTAAGTGGAGAGAAAGAAGGGACAGGGAAAGAACATGGAAGAGAAAAGAATACTTGGCACTTTTCTTCCATCTTTATAGTGTGCTATACACACTGAGCTTCACAGTATCTCATGATGTGGTTCACTTGTTTGTATGGATAAAGCACAGTTTATGTTTATCTAAAGCATGAGATATAATAACCTTAGAAGGGGATCTAGAATGCAGACCCTGCTTGCTCTCCCTTATAAACAACATAGCAGCTTGGGCCAAAGGCCTACCATCTTGTCTCCAGCAGCTGCCAGCTGTGGAGGGTTACAACAGAGCATAAGAAACTGAACCATATTGAGAGATACTGTCGCTGGTATTCCCCTTCCCTACATCTGCTAATCACGAATCTACAGACTAGGGGTTAATGTTTCATCATTTCCCGAAAAGGACATCTTAAGTGATCCATAGAAACAGATGACTGTGAAAGTAAGAGACAAAGAGAAGACAGGCATGGAAGTGAGCAACAAGTAGCCAGGTATCATAGAATACCAGATTGGAATGGACCTCAAGGATCATCTGGTTCAACCTTTCTAGGCAAAGCATGACCTAGAGTAGATGGCCCAGCACCCTGTCCAGCCGAATCTTAGAAGTGTTCAGTGTTGGGGAATCCACCATTTCCCTGGAGAGATTATTCCAATGGCTGATTATTCTTACTGTGAAAAATTTTCTTCTTGTATCTAGTTGGAATCTCCCCAGGAGTAACCTCTACCCATTACCCCGTATCTTTTCCATGTGACTCCTTGTAAAAAGAGAATCTCCATCTTCTTTGTAGCCACCCTTTAAATACTGGAACATGGTGATAAGGTCTCCCCTGAGCCTTCTTTCCTCAAGGCTGAACAAGCCCAGCTCTCTCAGCCTTTCCTCATACGGCTTCACAGTCTTTTGATTATCTTTATGGCCCTTCCCTGGACCCTCTTCAGCCTGTCCACATCTTTTTTGCATAGCAGGGACCAAAACTGAACACAATATTCCAGGTGTGGCCTCACAATCAAGGAGTAGAGTGGGATAATGACATCTTTATCTCTGCTGGTGATGCCCTCGTTGAGGTAACCCAGCATCCTTGTTGGCTTTCTTTGCTGCAGCTGCACACTGTTCATTCCTATTGAACTTGCTGTCCACCAGCATCCCCAGGTCCCTTTCCACAGAGCTATTCCCCAGCCAAACAGATCCCAGACAATATGAACAGGATGCAATAGAGCTTAACACAGACTTTTACTGCTGTGTGGACTGCACGTTTCCTCTGAACCCTTGGTCTCCTGGCCACCAAGGACAGCTTCATGGCAAACTCTGTCAGGAAGCAATGGATGCTATCCAGAGCATGTGAGCAGCTGAATTACCTGCGTATTTGTTTAAAGTCTTAAGGTGAACAGTGATTGGAAAACCTCTTCAGAGACCTGGGATACAACATCATGGATTCATACACACCTTTTCTGCTTCTTAGAGTAAAGGATACATGTTTTGTAGATTAATACATATAAGAAAGGCCCAAGTAAACAAATGTAAATGTGTAGAAAGTATATATGTGAATTTAGGGAAGAAGGGCAGAAACTGAGTTTGAAAGACAAAGGATAACTCAATTTGCAGCTGACAGTTTGCATGAGCCACATTTCCTGACAGGCACAATATTACTCTCACCTATCATCCATTCTGAAATTACATTGCAAAGCTCTGTCTTGGACTGATCAGTACTGAAATGTGATCTTGGGAAACCAGAACAGAAGTGTACACAGGAGGCTTGACTCAGCAGTGAAAAAACTAGGGTTTAAGGAGAGAAAAATTACACCTTCATACTTTTTAGTTGAGAGATCATGGACAGGCTGTTCTTTTGAATACATTTCAGCCAAAGCAACGACTGCAGCTTTGAAGAGCCAGTAATTGAGGAAAGAAGTGTATAATTTGACAATAGGGAAAAAGGGATGGGAACACTTCTCCTTCCCCCTTTCTTTAAAGCAAGCAATATTAGTGAAAGAGAACAATCAGACTGTCAGTACAGATATTTAGACAGTAAAAGCCTGCAGTGAAAAGTGAAAGAATATTAAAAACTTGGGAATAAGGAAATAGAAAAGAGAATGCAGAGATTAATTAGGTGAGGGCATATTCGGCGGGTGAAAGACAGAGGGCAGACGTGAGTGACTAGAAATCCAAACAGTGCTTTATCCTATTTTATTACTTTCATTACATATTAAGAACTTTCCTATCCAGAAGACAAAGGCATGAACTTCCCTGGCTACCACTTGATAATATAATGCAGGAATACCACCTGTGACACTCCCTTATGCTCAAAAATTACAGTACAACTGATGGTTTGGATATTAGTATTCCTGCAAGAATTAATTGATGCCTGCACAGCACTCAAAAAAAAAAAAAAAATATCACTATTTATAGGATAAATATTAGTTTCAGATTACTCCTGTAGAATGGGTTTCTCCATCTCATTTCTCAGTCCTTGTGTTTTCTTTGCCTAGCTACAAGCACTTTAATGAGGGCCTCCTGGTGGTGGAATCTACGACAGTCAAGCAGGAGGAGAGCGTAACTCCGCAAAGCGGTGAAACAGCTGTTTTTCCATCTCTTGACTTGGCTATAACGAAAAGAAGAAACAGTGAGAAAAAGAGGTGTCTGCTTTGTCAATAAAATATAGGCGAGATATCTACTATCTAGGATACTAAAAGAAGGGACATCATTAACTGCAGAGCACTGAGGCAACAGGAATTATCTCACTGCTGAAGAAACTAATTGGGCGTGAAATTAATTTCAATATACCAAAAAAATTTTGATTTTACAGGTTTTTAACTCAGGCTTATTTAGTCCACCAGTCAATGGAGCAACTTTCAAGCAGCAATAATTACAATAAATATTCTCTTTGACATCAGAGTAAGCCTAGAGTAAGTCTACTGAATTCACCAGTCAGTGGGGTTTTCCTGTAATTATTCATAGGGTTTCCCTATAATTATTGATATAACAGGGAAAAATAATAATCCTGCAGGCAAGAGAAACACTACTGAATTAAAAGCGGCTCTGAGACAATCTAAGCTATAGATTTTGTATCATTTGTGAACCAAAAACTGAAGAAGCAGCTCCAAATTAGGCTACCAAAACCAGCTTGGGTCTATTCCAAAATTTCCACATTGTCATGTGCTACAGCCCTATCTTCATCCTGTCACGCTCTCAGCCTTCCACCAGCGCTCCCAAAGACTTCGTTATAAAAAGCTACATGGCCTCCTTACACGATGATTGCAATATGCAGGTTCGTCACTGTTTAATAAGCTTTTGCAGATCCTAAGTGATGTTTCTAGTTTATTGCACTGGGAGAGCGTGTGCTAGGTGTTCACCGCCCCACCAAGTGACAGGCACAGTCAAAACCAGACCAATCGCTTAAAATCATATGTCAAACTACCTGCTGGCAGGGGAACAATGCAATATATTGAGAGGCAAAGCTAGAAATGATGATACTCTTGTCTCACTATCTACCTGATTTAAGTGGAGAAATAACGAAGAGAAGCTGCTGCCAGAATAGCCTGGGAGGTTGGTGCAGCAAGGAAATTCCACAGCTTTTTTTGAGGATTCTGGCTAGAAATGAAATTTAGTAAAACCATGGAAAAGAAGAAAAATTCCTGAAGCAAATCACACCAGAAATCAGACACTGAACATCTTCCTCTTGCTCTCACAACTTCGGGAGAAGCTTTCTGAACTGTCATTCACAAGCCCTACCAACTATGAAACTATATGCACACGCATCCGTGTGCACAGCAACCAGGCAGACAGAAGTGGTCACTCACCTCACACACCAGGGCAGTGGGGATGGGCTGCCTGGCTTTCCCTGAGCCTCTACCTTAGAGAAGGAGGCTGTCAGAGAATCACTGTGAGAGCCTGGGTAAAGCAGTCAGTTTTACAATAATTATAATGTATTACCACAATACTCATCCCACTTGGAGCAAGGAGAACTCAAGCACACAACTATGCCGAAACAGACAGGTTTCATCTAGGAAGGTGAACATTACTACCCCTGTGTTACTGGTGGAGCACATCCTGACCAGCACTTCTTAATATTTGGGTTTTCCCCCCTCAATAACAAATCCCAAGTTCATAAAAGAATTGGATGTGACTTTGTCTTTGAGCATCTCAGGGAGATACTTTTCTCATCTGGAGCTCTGCAGGTCTGAGTACTTGTTTGGAAACTCAAAATTTTTCAGTGCATTTAACAACAACAACAATGAAATAAGTGTTAAGAGTTCAGTCCCTCACTATCCTGTATGGGCAGTATGGTCTTTGACTCAGCTACAGGCTTCTTCAGTTCAAAATTTTAATTCTGCAGTCTCCCAGCTTTTCTTCCAAGATTCTTGCCCTCATTTCACTTCTGGCCCTTAGCCTTTGCATAGACTCATAGAATCCCAGAATGGTTTGGGTTGGAAGGGACATTAAAGCTCATCCCCTCCCACCCCCCTGCCATGGGCAGGGACACCTTCCACTAGAGCAGGTTGCTCCAAGCCCCTGTGTCCAACCTGGCCTTGAACACTGCCAGGGATGGAGCGGCCACAGCTTCTCTGGGCACCCTGTGCCAGCGCCTCATCACCCTTACAGTGAAGAACTTCTTCCTAATGTCTAACCTAAATCTCCCCTCTTTCAGTTTAAAGCCATTCCCCCTTGTCCTGTCACTACAAGCCCTTGTGAAA
Organism: Nestor notabilis; assembly: GCF_000696875.1. Classification (NCBI taxonomy): domain Eukaryota; kingdom Metazoa; phylum Chordata; class Aves; order Psittaciformes; family Psittacidae; genus Nestor; species Nestor notabilis. The sequence goes on along the minus strand of NW_009941879.1, from coordinate 1,263 downwards.
AGTCCCTCTCCAGATTTCCTGTAGGCCCCCTTTAGGCACTGGAAGCCGCTCTAAGGTCTCCCCAGAGCCTTCTCTTTTCCAGGCTGAACAAGCCCATCTCTCTCAGCCTGTCTTCATAGGAGAGGTGCTCCAGCCCTCGGAACATCTTTGTGGCCTCCTCTGGACTTGCTCGAGCAGGTCCACATCCTTCTTGTGTTGGGGGCCCCAGAGCTGGATGCAGTTCTCCAGGTGGAATCTCGTGGGAGTAGAGGGGGATAATCACCTCCTTTGACCTGCTGGCCACGCTCCTTTTGATGCAGCTCAGGGTACGGTTGGCTTTCTGGGCTGCAAGTGCACACTGCCAGGTCTCGTTGAGCTTCTTGCCAACCAACACCCACAAGTCCTTCTCAGGGCTGCTCTCAATCCATTTTCTGCCCAGCCTGTATTTGTGCTTGGGATTGCCTTGACCCAAGTGCAGGACCTTGTACTTGGCCTGGTTGAACTCCATGAGGTTTACACTGGCCCAAAAGATGTGCACACACACACACGGATGTTAAATACTGAATAGGAGCCACAGCTACTTCACGAAGCCCTTGTTCAGAATGTGAGTTTTTGTGCTGCTTTGAAGGGTGTTGGTTCTCCCCATCTGACCTGTAATCCCTTATGAAAAAAAATAATAAAAAAAAATCATTAATTTCCATTGATTAGGGGTCAGAAGGCCACTGTTTTTGTAGCATGCATCCTACAGCAATAAGATATCACTTCACTGAACTACCAGAAGGTACTGCAGCACCAGAGATTTCTCTTGTCTCTAGTCACCGGGTTGGCACTCTGGTATCTTTCCCATTCCAAGTGAGCACTTCTCTGGTTCGCTTCAGGAAGGGTGCCAGTTAAGCACCCTTCTGAGAACGAAAATCTGTTAAGTAACTTTTTTGTAGTGTATTAATACATGTAGAAGGGAAATTCAAAGGGCGGCAATTCCCTTATTCTCTCCTTTCTTTTCTGAGACTTCTGTTTATCTGCCTGCTCTCCCCCTACTTTTTCCCCCTCCTTTTAGTGTTCTGCTTTAACTAAAGTCACCATATTAATGTCATTAAAATTCAGCTTCCTAACAGAAGCTTTTCTAACACTGCAGGAAGTCATTTGAGCTCGCTGAATTCTAACAGAGAATTACTTTAAGATTTAGAAAAGTGGTGTTTCGCCTCCACAATATAAAAAAATATAGGTGATACAGAATCATAGAATCAATCGGCCTGGAAAAGACCTTTAAGATCATCAAGCCCA
>NW_009941878.1:0-2296 GCF_000696875.1 Nestor notabilis | reverse complement strand
CTGACCTGGTCCCTAGTTTCCTGGACAATATCCCTGTATTTTTCCCAGGCTGCCTGTCCTCGCTTCCACCTTTTATAAGCTTCTTTTTTCCCCTTTAAGTTTCCTCAGTAGCTCCTTCAGCATTTTTTTTTTCCTGCCAGCGTTAATAGACTTTGAAAGCTTCCTTTGAACAACAGTCAGATTAACTGCAAAGGGGTCTAAAGTAATCTAAGGAAGCTCCTGCATATAATCTTATATAGACACATTGTGTAGATTACTCATAGTCAAACTGACACTTTAACAGAAGCACTGAAATTCTAATCCCATGCTTTAGAAGTCCAGATGCAAACCATCACTGGATTATTTGAGCCACTACTGTAGAGGTTTATAAAATTCCACCTCCAGTTTTAGTTACAAAAAGAATAGCCAGGGAAACCAACTAGCTATATTAGTTTACTGTTAAGCATCCATGCCAGCAAATTACCTCAGCAAGACTACAAACGAGCAGCTAAAAGAAATAATCTGATCTATAAAAATGTGCAAATTGGGAAGTCTTACACCCCGTAAAAAGACCTGGTCTGAAAGAGAAAACATCTCTGCAATGAACAGTTATAGGCTCAGAGACTTCTGCACCCTGCTCTAGTGCTGAGGACCACTCTCTGGGTTCTGTGCAAAGGGTGTGCTGTAACGCTCAGAAGATCACAGGGTCAGTCATACCTTGTCCCCTTGTTTCAGGGTGCGCAGCTGTAACTGTTCAATGGCCTTCTTGGCTTTGGCCTTTAGTTGTCGCTGTAAAAGAAAGTGGTCCTGGTTAAACACAGTAATTTTTCTCTGAAGTGGTGGTTACTAATACTTACCACGGTGTCTACTGCAAGCAGGCACCAGTTTTATAACCCAGAAGTATCAAAAACTGCCAAGTAAGCATGACCACGCTATTTAGAGACAACACAAACGAATTTTGGAACATACTGATGTGGTTATTGACGCTGGATGACACAGCAACAGGGCATTTGCATATGCTTTGTTTTCACCTAACCTTTTCACAAAGCATGGGAATTTCAAGAGATTCTTCTTTGAGAAGATGAAAGATAATACCTTGACCTGATTAGACCTAGCCCAAACAAACAGAAGCCTTCAAATTGACTTGTTACAGAAGACTGAACATTGGGCCTGACAATCAATAGTTTTAACTACTCACTTTATAACAACATCATGCTACAAACTCACATCCAGATGAAAGGTGAGATTTTTTACCAATCGGCTCAGCTACCACCAAAACACTCTGAACTAGTCTTCTGCCATGACAGAGCACACAAACACCTCAGGAACCTCCTAACACCAACCACTCATGTCAAGTGGAAGAACACAGTTTTATCTCAATACTGGTTATTGGTTCAAAGTAACATGCACAAAGGAAAGGGGGAAAAAAAATTTAGGCTATTTGTCACCCTCTCTGTAACACAAGGTGTGAAACAAATGAAATTACTAGCTCCAGGGGGATTACAGGATAGCTTTAATGAAAGCAAGTCCCCTTCACATGATTATTTAATGAAAGCATTCCCCTTCACATGATTATTTGTTTGCTGCTGTTGGGATAGAAGGGCAGAGATGAGCAGACAGCAAAGCCCAGCTTGCCTGGCAACTGTTGCTGTTTAGCTGCATTAAATTAGCACAGGAGCCAACATCTCTGTTTAAAGGTCACATATTGGTGCTGTTCCACCAACACAAAGAATATGACTGTCCTCTCCCTCCCTGGTGCACTGCCTCAGGACACGGGGGCATATGGGTCAGCTGTGGCACTGCAGTCCCAACATAGTACTTCCCTTAGGGACAGACCAGACACAAGCTTTGCAGCTCACCAAAAATCCTCTTCCCAATTCAGCTGCTCAGTGCTGGAACCCCACACTGTTAGCTTTCCAGCATCACTTACCTTTATACATTTTATAGCCCAGTTACAAGAATCTTTCCTGGGATGAAGGTGCAGTGCTGGTGGCACAAGCACAAAAGGAACAAGTGCATGGAGGCCTGCTGCTGGCACCGAGCAAACTCAGTGAGAATTGGTAATTCGAGTCTGCATAAGATTCTATGTTCTGAAGCAGTTAATGGCAAACAACTTGATTTATATGGTCCCGTGGGACTCTGTCAAATAATTTTGTTGTAAAATGATCTATCTGTATATAGCATTTTTTTGGGGTCCTGAGATATAGCATCAATGTGCATGCTTCGAGGAATTTAATAGTTGATAGTTATTAACGACTATCAAGGAAAAGATAGATACAATCCAAAGGTGAAGGATGCAAACAAGCTTTCAGGTATA
>NW_009941877.1:0-2390 GCF_000696875.1 Nestor notabilis | reverse complement strand
TGCCGGCTGGGCTTGAACCACGACAGTATCAGTTAAAAAAAAATAGATTAATTGCTTTTAAATTCAATTATCCCTTAATGCATTACAGTTATCGTTATATTTCTCCCTGAAGTTTCATCTTAGATGTTACTATATGTCCAACTATATTTCAGCTACTGGATTGAACAGTGTATGCCTCATGGAAACAAGTAATTTTTCTAGTTGAAGATAAATAAAATAATTAATAGTCACCAACCCCAATATTTGAATATGTTTGAAAATTTGACACTGTTAAAAGCCTGTTAAAAACCAAACAAGTAGTAAATAAATTTTGTATTGCAACCCATGATACTTTCTGGATGACCTGCTGTTTTACTATACTGTAGCTTTAATGGTTTTAGTTCCTATAGGTGTCACTGGAATTTCAAAGACTAGTTAATACAGTTCCTGATCTGGAAGAATTTGTTATATCTTCCTGTCAAATGAAGTCTGGAATGCCCTGCACACATCAGCTGCGTATCTAGCATGGCCATTGTTTTGTATGGGATATTAAACAGGATTTGATGTATGCATATTTTTTGCGTGTCACACAGAAAAGAGAAAAGCAAGTTGCCCAGTGGTAAATGATATAATCCATCTTATAAGAAAAAAACCCCGATATTGCAGAGATTTTGTCCATTGTCATGAACCTCTGTATCTTCCGTGACAGTCTTTAAAGTTATTATATGAAGAAACTTGGAGGAAAAAGAGGACAAGTCATACTGGGAGGATAGTGAGGATGATATATGTACTCTGAAATTTGTAAGATTTTATTTGATTTTAATCTCTGATCTTTAAATTAAATCTTTTAGAAAATTATGCTTCCACATACTCTAATGAGAACATGGGACAATACTTATAGCTGCACAGAAACATTAATCTTACCATTTGACACACATAAGATAGCAGTCTAGTTGCTTATAAATGCTTCTGAATTCTTAAATCATTCAGTTTGTTAAATATTTTCAGCTTGTGATGGAAGTTAGACCTTTTATTGTGGGGAAGCTTGATGAATAAGGCATCCTTAAGAATCAGAGAAGGTACCAGTATAACATACTAACATTTTTTCATTTCTAATGCATTCTTTACTCACATTAGAAAACTCATTACTGAATTATGACTGAGATCATAGTTTTTAACAAGGTCAGCATCGGAAGATACTTCTGCTCTACTAGAAGAATTATTAGTAACTTTGAAAGTGGGGAATGAATAAGCTCTCTAGGGCATTGTATGTTCTCTTGCTTTGTGTTTGTGTTGTGCATTGAATACTAGGAGCTCAGATGAAGACATAAGGTTCTTCAGAGTATCCCTGCACAAGCAATGCACATAATCCCATTGTCTTCCACCTCACAGTCTTTTTCATGTTTTTGTCTTCATGGAGAAGTATTTAACATAAGGTGGAATTTGTCTTGCCTCATTTTAGCTATCTAAATGTTAGAAATCAAGTATAACCTGATTTTGCTGAGGTGAGTATCTCCAGAGAGGATGCCTTCAACCCCAGAGCAAGGGGAAGCTCAGCGTCCCGGAGCCTCAGTTCGGAGCAACGAGAGCCACCAAGGGAGCTTCAAGTCCTCGACAGGACTTGCCCAGGAGCTAGCAGCTCCACTGACACAAGCAAGGACTCACAGGGGGTGGCGCCAGGAGTTACGGAACCAGCCTCAGTAGGTAAAAACCTGTCCCAGGGAATGTGCCCAGCGAGCCCAAACCATGCAGGGGCCACAAGCGTCCATCATCACTCATGCAGGAAAGAAGGAGGGCATTAACCCAGGAAGCTGGGAACTAGTAACAAAAAAAAACAACAAAAAAAAGGAGAAAGAGGACAATCAGCAGCAAGGGGATTCCTCCCAAATCCAATGTCCACACCAGAACCACTTCACAGTTCTGCAGGGGGCTAATGATGAAATACCCAGCAAGCCAAATGAAAAGCCAGCTGATGCACCAGTAAAGAGGATCACTACTGGTGCCTCCAGGAAACAGTGGTGGATCATAGTAGTAGGGGACTCTACTTCGAAACGCACAGAGGTGCCCGTCTGTTGGCCTTGGCCCAGTCTCAAGGGAGGTGTGTTGCCTGCCAGGGGCTCAGATCAGGGATATTGCTGAGAGCCTGCCTGGTCTAGTAAGTCCCACTGACTATTACCCCGTTCTAGTGGTCCATGTGGGTACTACTGATATAGATAGCAGTAGCCTGGAGAACATGAAGAAGGACTACAGAGCCCTGGGAGAGGTGGTTAGGGGCTCTGGAGCTCAGATAGTTTTTTCATCAATTCTCCAGGATAAAGGGGAGGACCTTAAAGCTAGGTGCATTTGGCAGGTTAATAAATGGTTAGAATAGTGGTGTCATAATCAGGGGTTTGGGTATTTAGAACATGGGA
>NW_009941876.1:40689-42065 GCF_000696875.1 Nestor notabilis | reverse complement strand
GACTCTGCTTCTCCCGCCTCCCTGTTTGCCGCCTTTTCGCCCCTTTTTTTCCCTTTTTTCCTCTCCCCGGTTTTCCTTTTCTTTCACTTTTTTCCTTTTTTTATTTTCATTTTTTTGTTGCTTTTTCCCTTCTTCATTTTTCCCCTTTTCCCTTTATTCCCTTTTTTCTGTTTTCCTTTTCTTTCCCTTTTGTACTTTGCTTGTTTTTCTTTTTTTTTATTTTTAATTTTTCCTTTTTCTCCTTTTTTCTTTTTTTTATTTTCCCTTTATTTTTCTTTTCCTTTTTTTTTCCCTGTTTTCCCTTGTTCCCTTTTCCTTATCTCTTATTTTTCCTCTTCTTTTTTCCCCTTTTTCCTTTCTTAGTTTCTAATTCCCTGCTCCTCCTCAGTGTCCCAGCACACCCCCCAGCAGCCAAACCCACTCCCCACCTTACTCCATATAGCACTAAGAAAAAAACCCATTAAACATAAAAAGTGTTTCCATGCAAGCAGCACTCAAGCAGATTCCTTGACCAACACATGAGAACATGAAGCAATCCCACAGCCAGAGCTGGGCAGAGCTCGAAGGGCAGCACCAGCCTGACCCAGCAGCCTCAGCTTCCCCAGTGCTGAGGTTCAAACAACGCCAGCTCGTTGCCACCAGGAGCCTGAGCTGCTCAGGAAGGCAGCACAGAGAAGTGGATGTTCTTGTTTTTCCAAAAGAGCCTTTTAATTACACTCCTCACTATAATAGCAACCTTTTTCCAGCACTTCAGCAGGCAGGGCTATTAATTCAGGAGCCAAGGTCTAACAATGGTAGCATGAGAAACACCGTCTTTTGGCAGACCTTCCTACACTGATAGAGAGCTTTTCAAGGAAAAATGACCCATGCAGCCAGTGCTCCTCTTTCCTACCACAGCAGAGCCTCACTAACTGAACACTGAACAGGCAATTTTCTGGCTGGTTATAAAGCACACCTTGTGTGACAGTGAGAGTTCATGTGTGGTTACCCATCAAAACATCCAGCTCAGGTGCACAGCAGTAAAATGTGGTGATAAAATAGCCATATGCAAGGTTAGGAGAACAGAAGACAGCCATGCCACGTTCCTGCTGCTCTCTTATCACAGGAATGCTCTTTCCCCTAAACTGCAGTAGCTCGTGCAGAAATGAGACCCGCTGGAAGTCTCTTCTTTATTCTACCATGGCTGAGTGATACATACCAGCTTCTAACACTGCCTCTGGGAAAACTAAAGCTAGCCAGTGGAAGATACAGCTATATTATCCCTAAGGTTTGGCACTCAGTCCATTTCTTGCTCTCTGAGCAGAAAACAAACCAGTGAAGACTGGATCTGGATCAGGTCTTTGTAGCTAACACACCCTACCCGAGCGCCTGGACCG
>NW_009941876.1:0-40658 GCF_000696875.1 Nestor notabilis | reverse complement strand
GCAGGAATCCCGCACATCCCAAAGCAGCATCTCCTCCAGCCAATTCAGCTGGCACAAGGCAGCACCAGCCAGCTCAGCATGGAAAAGCTACGTTGGCTCAAACAGAGAGATAATTGGTCATGGCTTTTCCTTAGCATCAGTCCCTCAAAAGCCTGTATGGCCACAAAGATTCCTGTTTTGGAAACCTGGCTGCGTACAGTCCCTCCTTTTGTGCACGTCAGGATGAATTCCCAACTATTCCAGTGACACACTCAGCACAGGCAATGTCCGCTTGTATTTTACACTGCCAGAAGCTACTCGGCATGCCTGTCTCCTCCAGAGACAAGCGTTACTCTGCCTGCCCGAAGAACAATAAGCTGAGGTAGAAGGAACAAGGAAACAGACAAAAAGCAAACAAAGGCAGCCAGAAACATGGATATTTCTTTTCCAGGGATTTTCCACCCAGGCTCCATAACAACATTCAGTGCCCTTTCAGAAGGAAAACCTTGCCAGCAACTGCAGCACCTCTGTTTGCAGAAGGGGTGCAATTCCTTACCCTTAAATCTCAGGGAGAAGGTGTAGGGAGAACTCCTACTAATGTCATTAATTCCAGACCAGAGGCCAGGAAAAAACCCAAACCTCAAAATTTAAAACCTTCTATCCCCCAATTTGAGGCTAGAAAGTTCTGTTGGGACTGGTGTCATTATTTGGATTTGAGAAATCACCCTTCCGAAATACCTATATATTCAGCCAGGAATGGTCCATTTTAGGCAGCCACAGACATCTGAGACCTCACAGGGATGCAATCACCTTTTGCGACTGATCTGGATAATCCCATCAGCTAATTCTCTGTAGTATATATTTTTATTACCATTCAGAGAAAACACAGGTTTCATTTCTGCAGCTTCCAAAACCTGCTGCTTTGGAATTCACCTTTCATTATGGGACCGTGCAGAAAGCAAGGGCTGAGCAGCGAGTCCGGCTGCTCCAGCCCCACGCACTGCTGGAGGCATCGCTTGGTTACAAAGCGTGTTGACGGATGCTCATCTGTCACCATCAGCTCAATCCATCCCGTCTCCCAGCCTCTCCTTCAGAAACACCTCTCTCCTGACAGTTGCTGGGGAAAACACTTTGTGGCTAAAGGGGTAATTTAACTTGTCACCCTCAATTCAGCCTCTGTCCCAGCTCCCACACACAGTCCTGCTGGTGCCAGGTAATTTCACCAAGTGCTCTCATCACTCCAGGGCTCAATTGTTGCAGTGTTTTTCCCTGGCTTGCCCAAATCCCATTTTTCCTGCTACACCACTGCTGCAAACAGCTTTGCCCTGTACCACCACATAGACCCATCGGCCCCAGCTCCAACAGGCAAAAACGGGACGGAAGAGCTCTGATTTTGCTTTGAGGGTGATGCTGAGAACTGGAAAAACAGAGCTGGCTAAATGCAGTTTGGAGTCAAACTGACATTGAAGGGAATTGCTTACCTCTGGAAAAAGCATAGGGACATCAAAAGACTTGTGCAGGAGGGCAATTAAGCTCTGGTTGGTTTTCATGAAGGGGGATTTTAGGAGGATTTCATATCCACAAGGCAGTATCACCCCCAATCCAGGGGTACCACTCACCGTGGGCTCTTTCCAAGCTGGCACAGGAGGAGCAGAGCCTCCAGACAGGCACAAATCCCAGCCCCACTGAGGCCGGTTAAGCCTGCACTGATTTCACAGACTGGTTTGTGTTTGGAAGGGACCTTAAAGCTCCTCCAGCTCCAACCCCTGCCACGGGCAGGGACACCTTCCACTAGAGCAGGTCGCTCCAAGCCCCTGTGTCCAACCTGGCCTTGAGCACTGCCAGGGATGGGGCAGCCACAGCTTCTCTGGGCACCTTGTGCCAGCGCCTCAGCACCCTCACAGGGAAGAGCTTCTGCCTCAGAGCTCATCTCAAGCTCCCCTCTGGCAGGTTCAAGCCATTGCCCTTGTCCTGTCCCTACATCCCTTGTCCAAAGCCCCTCTCCAGGTCTCCTGGAGCCCCTTTAGGCCCTGGAGCTGCTCTAAGGTGTCCCCTTGAGGAGCCTTCTCTTCTCCAGCTGCCCCAGCCCAGCTCTCTCAGCCAGGACTATGTCAATGTGAGAAAGAGAAAGGACTCCACTTTGCTCTCCCACTCTCACTTGTTCCTGATGTCAGTCAGAGCTGCCTTGTTTATTGCTACAACCCCAGATTCAGAAGGGAGCAGAGAGGCAGGAGCACACACACCCCTTTTCTCCAGGCCACAGTGTGTTTCCAGCTTAGCAGGTTATCCCCAGACATGTGAAAGTTTACCGAGCAAACCCCCTGTGCCATGGCTGCCGGGGAACAAGGAGGGATGGGGATACTGTGGCCCATCCACATGCCAGGAGCCCTCAATCACACCCCAACAGCCTGACCTTCGAAAACATCCTTGCTAAAAACCACCTTACCAAATGACATTGCTTCTCCTTCCCAACATGAAGCATTTTAAATGCTAATTTGGTGCTTTCTGAAATAGCCAGTGACCCGCAGCCATCACCCATCATTACACTTACTCTGGTTGTCCCATCGTCCTCGGTAGCCAGCTCGGAGTAAAACCATTCCCAGCTCTTCAGATGATTCTCACTATCACTCACTCAGCCTATTAAGATTCTCAATGCGTGCATCTGGTTTCCAATAGTATAAGCAGCTTCTTAAAGGTTAGAGTTTGTTTTAAATAGCACAGCCATCTGTCCTCCGGTGGCTGATGGGAGCTGAAGACATCCAAGCAGCCAAAACAGACTTCTTCAAAGTGTCAGTTTGCCATTACAAACATTTTGGTTTGAATCAGACACGTCCTATAATATGAAGTCTATATATTTTCCTTGTGTATTATACAAACACTGAGTCTTGAAGTCTCATTGCCTTGTTGGGGGTTCATCAGTGCAAATACCTGGCCTGAACTTCAGCAGGTACTTGACAAAACACAGAACAATCTTCATGTGGGTGCTTCTAGTCTTTGAACTAAGAAATAGCTCCTTTATTACAGGCAGCCACGATCGAACCAATGCACAGCACTAAGAGAAACTCTTTGTGCCCTATGGAAGTCAGGCACATGGACCTGCATTTTTTTAGGCAGTTCCTAAGTGTCAGCTAAAGCTCCGAGTTTAACTCTTCTATGAAGATAAATCAGTTTATTCACTCACTTTCTTAATTTGATGTTAGTTTTGAGGGAAATGGGGTCAGACCACATAGCTGTACATGTAGCTACATACATGTAGCAGCTACTAACAGTAGAATTGTTAGTAATCTGCTGGAAAACACATAAAGTGAGAAGCAACCAGTAATTCCCATCAGAGAACCAAGCATGGCCTTGCTGGCATCACCCCCCATTGAAAATGCCCATGGTCTCCCAGTGCTGCTTTGGAAAAGGCCCACATTAAAACCATCACCCAAAGAGACAAGACAAATATATATATATTAATCAGAACAACATACCAAAGTTTATTGATTACTTCAAACAAAAGTCTCTGTAATGAAAAAAGAGCAAGTTGCATTCATAAAAGGTAACATTCACATTCAATTTCCTTTTTATATAAAGCAACATAAATGTATAAAATTGCATTTAAGTGAAAAAATGTAAGGTTGCAGTCCTCTTTTTTTATATATATATTTTTTATTTTTTTGCAAGAAGCTGAAAATGTATCTTCTTGTTGCCTGTATAGAATTTACACCTTCTATATAGTACATGGTTTTTAAAAACCCCAGAGCTGGGCAATTGGATAAATGGTGCAGTATTAGGTGAGTTTTCAATCTGTGTGTATGCAAATTCAATTTGAAGCTTTTCTGCAATTCCAAGTCATTTCATAACATCCTCATTAGGATCAGGGTTAGTTTTTGAGAAGTAGCTATGACTACACCAAGTTCCTCCGTTATCACAGAACAGTTTTAGAGGGAATCTTAATTACTTTTCTTATCTTGCAGTGTCATTAGCCAGGGATTAAGCTTCAATAAGTTCTGATGAAGAAACCCCAGCCTTTTTTCCTTCAAGTTTTCCCACCGATAAGCCTGTACTGACCTTTTAGCTCACTAATGAGCACTGTAACAGAGCAGCGTGTGTACGGGACATGAACAATCACAGCATCACACTGTCAGGTTAGTGCCACTCCAGCACCCTGCTGGCTTACACCCTACAGTTCCTATCACCACTTTTTCCTCCCTTCTCAACCCCAAAAGGGGTCTCCTGTTTGCCCTGATCTCACAAGTCATCCACAGCAACAGGAATCTCACTTCTGCTGTTGCTGAATGATGAGGATCAGCTTCTTCTGCCCGGCACCACACCAGTGCACTAGCTGAAGATCCAAGCCCACGAAAACCTGCATTTTGCCCCCAAAAAGACATCTCCCATTTATTCCAACCCACCTGTCAGCACACCTGCCTTGGTTTGAACATACAGCTATTGCAATGGCTTGCTCCATCCTGAGACGGGACACTTTGAAATGGGAAGAGAAGATTTGGTTCTCAGAAAGCTCTGTCTTGAAACAGGCTGCAGAAAGGAGCCCGTTTCAGTGGCTTTATTCAGACAGTTCACACTTACATGGCAAGCTTTGCTCTGTTCCCACTAATGTAACCAGCAAAACCTCCACAGGAACAGTCTTTGACCCTAGGAGTAGAGCACGACACAAAAACTGAGAAGCAAGGTGGCAGGCTTGGGACCATCCGGGCTTGGAATGGTTTTGAATCACAGGAATCAGGCATTTGAGCGCCTGCATTTTAGAGGTTATGTAAACACAAGTCAGCAACTGTATATTTAAGGAGAAAGGTTACATTTGGCATATAGAGCTTATCTTCATTGTAGTCATCGTATGCTTCATCTGTAGGCACCACATTTTAGCAAGAAAAGTCGAGAATGGGACAAGGTCTGCAAGTTGAAGTCTAGGTCCATGAAATGAGCTAGGAAAAGGAAAAAAGAAGAAGGAAAAATAAAAGCTTTGCCCATGGGACACATGCTGGAAGTGCAGCTCCTTACTTGCATGCAGCAAGGAGTTGAGCCGCGGTTGCTAACAAACACCACTTGCATCAAGGCCAGTGCAGTGTGTATAATACAGTGGTCCTGTCCGTACATCCCCTCCCATGCTGGGTGACAGAAGAGCAGCCACTGGCCGTAGGGACTGTGCACATCCCTTTCCCACTCAGGTAAGGCCCATTGCAAAGTCCTCATGATGCACACCACAACCTGCCTGAGCTGATCCACATCCTGCTTCCACTGGAGACACAGATGGAGCTCAGGGATGGCAGCCAGAGAGCAAGACTCGATTATCCCAAAACTAGTCCATGATCCAATGAAATCTGATGAATGGCATGTTCCATCTAGTCCCAAATGGTTGTTTCTTTGCATGTAAGTGACACAAAGCCTGAGCGAGCAGGAGCCAAACGCAGCCCCTCTGGAATGAGACTCCAACACTTCCCACAGTGGTTCCTCTGCAGCGCACCGGGGCCAGGGGAAAGCAGCATGAGGAGGGACCTTCACACTGAACACAGGGTGCTCCGTCACTGCTTATGACTTCACACAACAAAAAAAGCTGCTTTTTCCACGTATCAGAGAAAAAAAATGAAACCAAACATGAAATCAGGCATCTCACCTCAGCCTAAAGAGGAAAGTTCCCGCGACCATGGTGCAGGTAGAATTAAAAAGAACATGCCAATTTAAAACCCAAATAAAGTGTAAAATGAAATCAAAGTTCCTGCATTCCTTTCATTTTCAAACCGGCTTCTTTTTTTCTTAGTGCAAATAACTCAAGATGCAGTTTGATAAGCCTGCAGGTTTACAGGCACAGCCCGTGCCCCCGGGATCATCCAAGGGCTTCACTGTCACTCAGGCCTTTAAAGTGTTGAAGCAACTGCACAGTGCAGTAATGCAAGCACAACCACATGAGGCAAAATGGCTCAGCACAGCCCAACTTCCAAGCTCCACGACAGCTTCCTTCCATGACGAACAGCCACAACACGAGGGAAAAGGATCTTTTCTTCACCCTCCATCAGGAATAAACCCACCAGCAACCAGTCCGTGGGAGGATGCTCAGGTGATTCCCAGCACCGCGGGTCTCCGCACCGAGACCATCTCTACGGATGGACCACAGGCTGCTTCCAGCCATTCCCAAAGGAGGGATATACGTGACTGAACTCTGAGCACTGTCGGTGAAGATCCCTCCTGGATTTTCAAGTATTTCTGCCACGTTCATCTGGCATCCCACTGCTGGGAGGGGGCAGCCCTGGCACCAGGCAGGATGCTCGCAGGGCTGCATCCAGAGGAGCAGGCTCTTCCCGGTGCCTTTGGGGAGCCCAAGGGGCTGTTATGGGGTTTAAGTCTGTGCTACTTCTTTGGTCAGGCAGAGCAAGAGACTTCAGCAGCTCTTTGCTGCTCTCAGACAGATCTGCAGCGGACAGAGGAAGCCCCTGTACGAAATGGGGCTGGCGTTGCTCTCTTGCACTTCAATTCATGCTGTTTTGGATGAATTCCTAAAGATGCTTTCTCAGCCTCCGATGATGTAGAATTTGACAGGTTTAATTTTTGGGGGTGTGGGGATGCCACAAGACCAAAGACAAACGGGTACCGTGGGGCCAGTGCCCTGGCTACTGCTTTATCAGCATGGCTGCTTATTGTTCTTGGTGAGACTAAAGAGAACTGTTAGGTTAAAACCATGGTTTTCCTACAGCTTGACAGGATGCAGTGTTTGCATGGAGCACTTCAAGGTATCCTGAGAGGATATCTTTCTGCCAAATTAGTAACAGCATCTTCGTTCTTCACGTAACCATTCTCTATACGTTTGTATGAGACTAACATAGGCAGATCAAAGGGGTCAGTCTGCAAAAATGAGAAGGAAAACACACGCGTATTGCAATTGTTACACTCCCAAACCCCTAAACCTTTTCCTGTGTTATTTTTAGAAGAAAATACTTAACACTTCATAGGAGAAGAAGAAAGATTAGCCCACGGTAAAAGTGCCAAATGTCATTCACAAATAAACCGGTTTGCAAAACGCTGCATAAAGTCCCAAAGTAGCATCCACCTCCCATTCTGCCCCAGCCCAGCCGCCTCCCGCACCAGTCTGCACCAGTATATGGTAGTGGAGAGCACCACCTAACGTCTGTGGGGAGGGAGCACTGCTTAGGATCCATGCCAGATGCACCGGAGGGCTGGCAAGCCTGGCTCTATGTGCCAGCCCGATTACACCGATCACTTCAGAAGCGGCTGCAGGAGAGCTTTGCACCAAATCTGTAGTTTGCAGCTACATAATATTTCACCTAAAAAGTGTGAATTCAATTAGGCACTTTTACTATTTCACCCTGCTATCAGCTTACTACGTTTCAAATCAAGTCAACTTGTACCAGGATGCTCTCTGTGTGCGTATGTACATACAGACACTGAGGCATGTCCCCCGTGCATTGACATAGACAAGTACATGTTTAGTATCAATCTATGCAGATGAATTAAAACGTACTTATTTCTATCTGACAGAGCATGCACCCTAGAAAAAAGGGATTTTGGTACCATTCAGATGCAATATTGGAATCATTTTAATAACTGACATTTGAATGCTTCACTGTAAATACATCAGTGTTAGCTTTTATAACCTGTTAGCAGGATTTCCCTGGCTGCTTTCTCACATTAAATTATCTGTTAATATTAGACTAAAATATCAGTTATATTGAGAGATATGTTTACATACTGCAAAGTATTTCATTTTGAGAGGATCCGTACACACCCAGGACTCTGAAGAGCTCGGATAGTACGACATCCCCACATTAAAATGCATCCCAAGCATTGCATCTCCGTTCCACAAGGACAGCTGCCCCACACCGATAGTCAAGAGGATTACAAGAACCACAGTTTAATTGATTTGGGGAGGTTACAGTTGGTTAATTGATGCCTTTGAAAACCATCCCAACTCCTTCGGATAGGGTACCTGTTACAACACATTAGACTCATCTGAGAATGTTCTTAAAAGAAGTGGTCTGACAGAAGGTCTGGCCGACAATGAATCAGGTGCCTTCCTGCTGCTCTGCAACAGCGAGGCAAAGAGACTTATAGCACACACCACATTCCCCTGCCTAATGGTCAAACAATACAAGACACACACCATTTGACAGCTAAGTCATATCATAAGGGATGTAACAATACACACTCCATAAGTACCACAGAGATGAACACTGGCTGGGTTCTGCAGTGCGAGAGGCACAGGGGGTGTTCAGAAAGCAGCCCTGCTTCCTGAAATGGTCACCTCTGGGCTTGGAGGTTTCTGCTAGAAGTGCTTTTGAGGGAGAAGGAAACCATCCGTGATCTCTGCGTAACTGCTGTTTTAAAACAGTGAGTAATACTGGAGATCTGCAGTGAAATCAAATGCTAGAGACATGGACTCAGGGCACTGTGCTGCGGGGTAGCACCACCATCCCCGTGGTCAGCAAGTCCAAGACCATCCCTTGTTGTAAGCGTCGAGTTCAACAGCAGCAGCTTATTCACTTGGACAACAAGTGGTACCTCTGCTCTGGAGCCAGGCTGGGAGAGCTGGGCTGGGGCAGCTGGAGAAGAGAAGGCTCCTGAAGGGGACACCTTAGAGCAGCTCCAGTGCCTAAAGGGGCTCCAGGAGACCTGGAGAGGGGCTTTGGACAAGGGATGGAGGGACAGGACAAGGGCAATGGCTTGAACCTGCCAGAGGGGAGATTGAGATGAGCTCTGAGGCAGAAGCTCTTCCCTGTGAGGGTGCTGAGGCGCTGGCACAGGGTGCCCAGAGAAGCTGTGGCTGCCCCATCCCTGGCAGTGTTCAAGGCCAGGTTGGACACAGGGGCTTGGAGCAACCTGCTCTAGTGGAAGGTGTCCCTGCCCGTGGCAGGGGTTGGGACTGGATGAGCTTTAAGGTCCCTTCAACCCAAAACATTCTGCTATTCTATGATGCATGGAGCAAGATGGGCACCTGGGGACCTCCTCCTACATGAAACAATGCTGAGCTGTTTGCCATGTCATCCAGGGAACATCAATGTCAAGTCCACCTTGCCCCACACTTTAGAGCAGTTTGTATCTAGTCCACTAACACACAGAACTACACCAGGGAAGGAGAGTGAACCAGCATCAGCTGCATCCACCTCACTTGGACATCCTGAGCATGACCAGCTCATCCACCTGAGGTGCAGCAGGAGACTGAAGGGGAAGAGACAGAGTAAGTAGTAAAGCAAAAGATATAAATTAAAGCAAAACGAGAGGGGAAAGCAAGGTTTTGCTGGGTGAGCAAATCTAAACATAGGTTTCCAGGAGTTAGGCATTAGGGAAAAAAGCAGTAGAGCAAGCAACACATAGTGACTCAGAAAAGAAATCACCTTATTCACTCCAAGAAAAGCTGTGATTGCTGGAAGTTTGAGAAAGCATGAAGATAGTGGATGTTCCTGAGGAAGGAAGGCGCTTCGTTACCTGGTTCACAACAGCACAAAAGACAGAAAATTGCAGTACAAGAAAGGCAGAAACCAAGGCAAACACAAATGCGCCTGGCAGTAAAACAGAATAAAGAAAGGGAAACAAAAGCAAAACACATTTCCACACAGAAAATTTAATAAAGACTGAGCAGAGCCAATGCAGTGTTATAGGGAACATGGGGTGGAACCCTGTCCCCTTGAGGTCAAGGGCAAATGCCCATCGACCCAGCTTCAGTTCATCCTCCCCTTCCGAAAGGGACCCTCAGCTGCCAACTTGGGGGTTCAGGCATCTAAATAACATCCCTCATCTTGTTTGTCATTAATGCTCCCCTTGGGAAACTGATCCCCAATATTAAGGCCAGGATTTTCTAAAGGGTCTTGATGTGAAACCATTTACCTGGTCTTGGATGCCTTTACAAGTGAAGGGACTGACTCTGGCATCTGCCTGCTGAGACACAGACATCTAGAGCTGGTTTCTGCTGCAGGCGCCTCCCAAAGCTCTTACTCAAAATGTGCATTTAAATCTGGCTCAGGCTGTGTTTAGTTTGGAATGCACATATGAAGAGACGTATCTAATTGACACGTACTTTGCTTTGCTAAATCATTTCGTAAGTGCCTTTTTTAAAGCATCTAGAAGACTCTTGAAAGCAAGTATTGCACAAGGGAATGGATCCTCTGGCCAAGAGGTGAAGGCTGTTCCTCGTCCTCTCAGGGGGGTTGAGCTGGGGCTCAGAAGCCTATTCAATGGGGGTGTCAATCTCAAAACTACTAAATCATATTTAATGGGAGGAAATTATTACATGAAGCCTCAAAGAATTCAACCACACTTCTTCAGCCACCTCTATCGCTTTCAACTTGAATGGTTTGAGGGGGGTTTTGTCTTGCAGATACATGTTTTAATTCACTGATACTGTGCTAAACTTGGACTTAAATGTTACGGGAGAGGAAAACCTTTACTGCTTCATTGGAGACCTTTTTAATTGAGATTATCATCAGGCTGAGAGAGCTGGGCTGGTTCAGCCTGGGGAAGAGAAGGCTCCTGAAGGGGAGACCTTAGAGCAGCAGCGCCAGTGCCTAAAGGGGATCCAGAAAACCTGGAGAGGGGCTTTGGACAAGGGATGGAGGGACAGGACAAGGGCAATGGCTTGAACCTGCCAGAGGGGAGACTGAGATGAGCTCTGAGGCAGAAGCTCTTCCCTGTGAGGGTGCTGAGGCGCTGGCACAGGGTGCCCAGAGAAGCTGTGGCTGCCCCAACCCTGGCAGTGTTCAAGGCCAGGTTGGACACAGGGGCTGGGAGCAACCTGCTCTAGTGGAAGGTGTCCCTGCCCGTGGCAGGGGTTGGAGCTGGAGGACCTTTAAGGGCCCTTCCAACCTAAACCAGTCTGGGATTCCATTATCGTTTACAATAAGGACCAAAGATCTCAAGTTATGACAGGTGAGGAAAGTGCACTGAAACCTCACAGGATACAAGAGCTTCAATGGGAGAAGCCTATTTTGAACCTCAGTGTTTGGAAGGTCATCCCATAGTTTCCTGGGACATGGGTACCACGTGGAGCTGGGCACTATGGTGCTGGTCTGGGTTACCTGCCAGCAACCACCAAACCATCTACTGGGTGTCAGCACAGGGGTGACCTCACACGAGCAGCATTGGCCCGTGTCCCTTCACCTTGCCCTAGCACTGCCTAAGGACATGAAACCCAATGGCAAGAGGTCAGGGCTGGCCAGCAACGCACCACGTGCTGACCCAAAGCAGGACTTGCTGCTGCTGCAGGGCAAGAGGGGCTGCAGGAGGGAGGGCAGGCGCAGGGAGCAGCAGGGACACGGCTGGGGTGACAGTGCAGTGCTGCTGGGGCACCCAGCATCGCTGGGTAAGCAGAGAGCAAGGGAGGGACTGAGCAGGGTGCGAGGGGTGAGCCTGGCACTGGTGGTGCTCACCATCAGCAGGAGTGGCAAAACAACATCTCAGGAGATGGCTTACACTGCTAAAAGAGTCCTCCTCCTCCTTAGCAGCAGAGGAGAGCTGTTAAGGAACCAGACCGCTTTGAGGGAGAGCTTGTCACTGCAGGCTGACGCCACAGTGGTTATTAAGGAGGGGTGGGCAAACATGACAAGACCTGACCCTGATCCGTCTGCACCAACATCTGAGGACAGACTCAAGGGGAACACCGTGGGTGTGCTCTCTGACATAAAAACACAGCTTTTTCTGCAGGACACAATATGGGGGGGTTGACGATCAGTTCAGGTTGCAAAGGGTTATTGTATTTTACAAGAGACAGCAGGTTTCCATCCAGTGAAGGCAGCTAAGGAAAGGCACGGGTTGAATCTCTCCTTGCTACAGATATAGGCAGTATTTTTAGATGAGCTTCTTGACATTTTTGGCATGTGAAAGAGTGAGATGAGACTCTAGAAAGCCTTCCTCGAGGTGCGAGTGGTGCACGGTACCGTTACCGGTTCAGCTAGTGCTTAAGACTAAAAATACTGTGCAATACATCACCTTGCTCCTTACCTGATGGTTTTTCTCTTTTATGCTTTTTAAAACTATTAGAAGAATCTCTGGGAAAAGGCTGATAAAGATCAGGAGAATTATTGCCAGCCACGTGGAAACTGAAGTCAGCATATGGGCAAATACAAAATACATTCTTTGCTGCTTCAAGAAAGGCCTGAAAGAGAAAGAATACGAATACATTGTGGTTAACACAAGCTTCCCAAGAAGGTAAGAATCAAAGGCAGGTTCAGATCACACTATCAGCAATAACACCTCCCTTTCAGAGGGAGGTGGATACATCCTGCACAGACACACGCTGCCCATCCTCTACCACTGCATCTCCTGCCTTCAGCTGCAGTAGTGCTGGAGGTCCTGTCACCTTACACGATGCATTCTGCATCTTCCACATCTGTTTCATTCCAGCGTGTGGAGGGGTTTGAATTTTGCTGCTACCACTGAAAGATAAATTATTCCCCTTATCAAAACCCAGACCATTTTATTTCAGCTTTGAATTTTGCTTCTGGTTTGCTTTGGATAATGGAAACACAGAGACTGTTGGCCCCCTTTTTGCTTCTTCCTCCCTCCCTTGATGATGGAAGGGAACCAACAGATGCTTATGAAAAATGCCTCATAAATAACTGATCCCCAATTATCCCCAGACAAGGATTCCCAGTGCTTTGCATTAACTCCAAAACATTGAGCTGGGCAAGTTAAACACACCAGTGGAAACCTCACATGTTTCAGCACAGAAACCTGGTTCGATCTCAGATCTGACTCTGTTGGTTGGGAACGCTGACTTGTTAAAACAAAGCCTGTGACCTTCAATTTACATGTTTCAATCAGTTGCACATCTTTATTAGCAGGCTGCTGGGGCAGGGATCTAGCCAATAACCCATGGGCTGATCCATGGGAAAGCAAAGGTGTAAAATGGGAGATGCTCTCTATTGTGAATGTTAACATGAACATCCAGCTCCAGCATGGGAAACAGGAAATTAACAGTATTTGCAGTATACTATTTGCTTGCCTGCTTTTGCAAGACATGAAGACTAAAATCCTGGCTGCACTCAAGTCAATGAGAGTTTCTTCTCCTCATCAGATCCAGGATTTCAGCATCAGGATCTGTGCTTTCTCCTGCTTATTTCTCCCTCTTAAGCTGCCCCAGAGTGCTGGGTCTTAATCTGCACCTGCCTCATCTGTTCCTTCCCTTCTGTATCCACCATCAATTTGTTCTTTCCTTCCCATCCACACGCACAAACAGATCCTGAAATATTTATCCCAGAACCTCCCAATGAAGGGCAGGGGCCTCAGCACCAGAAATAACCCTGAGGGCAGAAAAGCAAACCCCCTCTTGCCAAAGCTGAGCACCTCGATGATGACCAGAGAGTTACCTGCTTTCAGGCTATCCCTTTGGTAGGATGACAGACCTCCTCAAGCACATCTCATCTTGCAACAGCCCTCCTCAGGCACCAGCTTTTAGTGGGCATTGGGAGGAGATACTATCCCTTCCCTCCTGGTAGAGGAAGGAGCATGGCTGCACACACCCTGACATCCATAAATCTCTGGCTATCCAAATGAGGTGATGCTGCAGCCACGTCTCCCACAAAGCCAGTGCTGGGCATTCCCCTCAGAAAGCACCATGGAAAGAAGGAAAGATACTTGCCAAATGACTCCTCCCCAGAAGAATGAGAAAAACACATAGAAGGCAAGGGAGCCCCAAATCACAAAGTGGTTCATCCACGTCCAGAATCGGGTATCTAGTGCTAGCTGTGTGAGTATCAAAAAGAGAGACAGAGAACAGGCGTTACATGCAGAGCACATCTGATTGCATTTATATGACATCTCAGACTGGTTTCACATTAAGGTTGAAGGTTCTTCTAGCAGCTACCTCTGTATATGTGCACCAGGGAACACAGAATCATAGCACCACAGTGTGGTTTGTGTTGGGAAAGACCTTAAAGCTCCTCCAGGTCCAACCCCTGCCACGGGCAGGGACACCTTCCACTAGACCAGGTCGCTCCAAGCCCCTGTATCCAACCTGGCCTTGAACACTGCCAGGGATGGGGCAGCCACAGCTTCTCTGGGCACCCTGTGCCAGCGCCTCAGCACCCTCACAGGGAAGAGCTTCTGCCTCAGAGCTCATCTCAATCTCCCCTCTGTCATTAGTGCAGATCCAATACAGATTGGCACGACATCAACAGGGAAGCAGCAAGTTTCTAATTGTAACTGACACTTTTGAATAGAATAAATCTGTAGCAATCTCTGATGTGACAGGGAAGAAATGTCTAAAGGTTACAGGGGTCTGTAATTGCCTCCTGCCACCACCTGCTGTCCTGAACCAAACATAAAAGACCTTTTGTAAGGTCTTATGCAAACTGTTCCTTCTGGAAAGCTCCATGAAACAAAGCAGATTTGCTGCTATTTGGCAGATGTGCTTCTGTGACCCCTCAGGTGCTGAGCCATGGCTGAAACAAGGCAGAAAGACACAAGTTCTCTGTTGCTCCTCTCTTGCTTGAGCTGAATGCCAAAGGGTGAACGTGTGGGGAGAACTCAACCGTACTCAACTGGAGCTCTTAAAAGAGGCCAAAAAATAGGAAAATAGTTTAACCAAGACAAAAACAGTTTAGCCCAGGAATAGAGATCACAGCCTCCACAAACGGTCAATAAGGAAGTTCTGCCTCTATGGAAGAGAAGATTTAGGTGTGGTGGGAAGCCCTAAAAACTTCAACACATTCACTACATGATTTGGCAGCACATCCACATACATTGGAAAATCATTACAAGTGACTGCAGAAGGAAGCAGATCCTCACCTTCAGTGTGACAGTGAACACCAGCACGGTGAAAACAATCGTCCCAAAGGTCCAGTTCCCAAAAACCTGAAAAACAAGTTACATTGGCACAGGCATCTGGGTCCATCTCCTTGGAGAGGCACAGCAACAACGATGAGGACGGGGTGCAAGCAGGGACCGGAGGGGAAGGACAGGATGGAGCAACTACTATGGGGTGCTGATGCTCGGAGAGGCGATTGCCGCCCGCTACTCTACCCTGTGCCATGCAGTGCCACACAGATGGGGACCCAGAGCTGGGATGGTGACAGGTACAACCTCCTACTAACAGCAATGTCGATGTAAGTCATTGGACCACCTGTTTGTCATGATTTCTTGGTAGTTTACTCAGTTTCTGCTTTCTTGCAACACCTCTGCTCATCGTCTCAGTTTGCACCAGTGGGTATTTTTCCACCTGGTTTGGTTTGCAGGTAGCTAGTGACGACGCACAACAAAGAAAAGCAGATACTGCCTATAAATCCAAACGATGGCAATGAATGGGAGAGATGCTTACCAAAGGTTGTCAAGATCTGAATGCATACAGCAAAACAGAAAGTGAAATGTGAAAGCTTTCAAAAAATGCAAACAAAAATATCAAAGTCAATAGGAGTGAAAAAGGAGTCAATCAAACAGACATGGATATCGTGAACAATTGCTGGTAGCAGTTCTCACAGGCAGAAGTGTTTACAGAACAGGACATAACCACACAGCTTATTTTAGTGCCACACAGACCTGACCTCTGAAGGCGTTTGCAGAACACATCAGTGCTTCGTGTTCTATTCAAACACAACCAGAATGGCTATGGCTATAAATACTGAAAAGCACTACATCTGCAGTACAGGGGCTTGACTACATGTAGCTGGGGCCATAAATGTTGGCATTGATGCAGCATATGCAGACACATAGATAAATTTCATCAGCTTTTCTCCAAGAGCTAGCTGCTAAAGAAGTCTAAGGTGTTCTCCAGGGTCAGAAGGGATGGTGGAAAGAGGCTTTCCATCGATGGAGATCTGTTAACACACTGTGTACCCCATTATAGAAAGGGTCCTGAGACAGCCCAGGCCACCACATCTGCACCAGGGCTTTGCTCTGTACTCAGTGAACCAGCAAAATGAAAAGAAAGAAAGAAAAAAGGGAAAAGGAAAGAAATTCCATCTCTTTTAACCCGCTCCTGCCCTGGGCCATTGCCTGGGGCCACACAATCAGGGAAGAGGCTGTCCAAAGCTTGCTGGGTTAGAATAAAGCTGTGTGTGAGACTTAGTTCTTTTACCTAGTGAGTCTAACCAGCTCTGCCCTGTTTCCATGGCAATTTGGGAAACGTTTCATCTCAAGCTTTTACTGCAGAATCACACCATAAGCAAGGCTACGCCGTCGGACAAGACTCGAGACACACCGCACAGATTAAGTGCGTAGATATTCCCTGCCAGGCGTTTAGAGAGGCAGGGCACAAGAGAAGCACTCATCAGTCTCCCTTTTGGGTGGTGTTTTTTGGTGGAATTACCTTTCCATTGTCTTCCAATGATGAGTTTTGAAAAAGAAAATAAACCCCAAAGAAAAACACGAGTCCTTCAAAGGCGCCCAGAAAGGTCCAGTACAGGAACGGCCTCCACTGCAGCATGGCATTATCCGAAACCTTCCTGCCAAAAGAGGGAGCAACAAGAACATCGCTGTCATGTTTAGAGTGTGCTGTAAAGCCCTTTGCAGCCAGGAGATCAGCTTTGGATCAAGCCCTTGCTGTACGAGATGAGGAGGTGAAACACAAATACCTGCCACAGATGTTTGCCATAAACAGCTGCTGGTCATGAGTAACCACGTGAGGTTCAGCATATTTTCTCATTATCAAAACAAAACCCAGCCCAAAATGAACAGCTCTAACACCATTCTGAGCCTCTCCCACAGCCCCTGCACCACGCACAGTGTCTGCTATCAACTGCTGAATTTCAAAACCAGAGCAGCCATACAGGATGCAGCCAATCCATCATGTGCTTCCCTCTTTTTATTGAGCGCACCAACTCCTTGGTTGAGAAAAGCTCTGCAAGTCCCATTCCTGGAAGCGGTGTCTTTCTGCACAAGCTCAAAATAACCTCCCGAATCATTTGGAGGGTGTTTTTAACACGGGGGTTGTAGCAGGAAGCTTGGAATATTGGATGGATGAGATATGGCACAGAGGCAGCAGCAGCAAAGGGATGCGCAATGGGCAGAGCTGTGTATGGACCACATTGCCCAAGGAGTGGGGGGCAGCTATCAGGGCAGGAGGGAGTCCAAATTGCCTTCTTTTCAGATTACTTTCTTTAAAATCTGAACACTGATGGGGGAGAAAAGCACCAAAAATCCCCATTCTTTTCTCATTTTAACTGCTCACTGTTGAAGCAATACACGTATTCTCAGCCAGATGCACCTTGCAAACCGGTGTGGTGCTGGGCTCCTAGAACTGCAGTTTCTAAACCAAACCCCCTATGCACGATGATGCAGCAACAATGCTCTAACGTACCACAGTCTGGGCATGAGTAAGGAGCATGGATAAACCAGACTGTAAGCAGGGCTTTTTTATTGCAAGGAGAGAAAACACAGCCTCTCTCTGCGAGCTCTGTTTTGCATTCACAGTGATGTCCTGCAGTGCTCATCGTAAACAGGCTTTTACAGCCCCTCAGACTAGAGATCTGCAGTGCAGCAGCTCAGCACCGCACACAGCAGCAGTCCTGCATTCAGCAGCACATACACAGGCATTACTATTCAAACTACAGCTACCTGCCTGCACAATTCATGCTTTCCCTCAATGAACAGACGCCAGAGATCAGACAACCACCAGCCCAAGGCACAGGGCTGCTGTTATTGGTCTATGTCACACAATATTCAACTACCTATTTAAAGATACACGTGGTGGCATTTTGCCATACAAGTGGAGGAACACGGAGGTCTAATCAATGATGGATCTGAGTACTCACTCAAAAGCACCCAAGCCCCTTTCCTAGCCTCAGGGCTCTTGCTGCATGCTGATTTTCCTATACCTAAAGCAACTTCCACACCACACCTTTAGGTTGTGTGATGTCTAATTCCCTGCACTGTCCCTGCAAAGGGACTCTTGGCTTGAGCAGGGCTGTGCCACACACAGCTCCTCCATGCTGAGGAGCATTGTGTGATGGTGACAGGGCTTACACAGGCACTGGCCAAAGCAGCCCCGACATGGTCTGCCTCCACAGGGGTGACCTCGCTGCTGAGCTTACTGCCCATCAAGGGAATTAACAACAGCGGTGCATGAACAGGGGCATCTTCCTTAGTCCTTGCTGAAGGGCTGTATTCAAGCATGGGCAGGGCTGGGAGGAAGACAGGAAGCATATCTCTTTCCATAGGAGACTGGATCCTCTCACTACTGCAACCAAGGAAGGGGAAAAAGCAACCAGCAGAGAGGTGCAGTCTCCTCTTAAACTGTCCTTTTCCTGGGCAACACAGCACAAAACTCGAGTGTGTGGATCAAAGAGAACTCCCTGGCAATAGGCTCTGATCTGGGGATTTGGCCTGTGGAGGATGATATCCATTTAGACAAGCTGAGAAACTACCTGCCTGAGCTGGGCTTCAGAAACATTTGTCTTTCTCAAAACAAAAGGACCTTTTTTCCCCCTGAAAGCTAGATCTTCCCTCCATCCATTACATGCTTTATCATGGGCTTGGCTCACGCTGCCTGGCCCAAAGCGAGGCTGAATGAATGGTCTTGGCCACATTCACTGATTGATTTTTCTTATGGATAAGGAATTCCAACTACAGTTTATTTTTCTTATAGAGACACAGCAGTGCAATTGGCTAGACCAGATACTGCTAGACAGCAAAGTAGAAATAGCTCTAACCCAGAGCCAGCAGGGACAGAAACAGCCTTTGCTGCAGTTCATGGTGACCCCATCACCAACACAAGTGGTGACACTTGCTCACACTCCTGCACCATCACAACATAAGCCATGGTTAACCAAGCTGTGCAGAGGCTTACCCAGTCCAGTGCTACTTACATATAGAGCTGAGGGTCCGAGGTCAGCGTGTCGATGTTGATATGCTGCTCCAGGAGGCTGTAAGCCAGGATGGGCAGTGATGTGAAGCAGATGTTGTACATGGTAAGATAAGCAGCATCGTACAGTGGCTTAAAAAAGGAAGAAAGGGTAAAATGAGACAGAAATTCCACTTTAGAAGTCTCTCCACAAAGAGATTTAAAGTTTCCAGCCCTTGCCGCTGTACATACCCTACAGATTCATCCCTTTGTCACTGCCACATGGGATGGCTTCATTTGATCGGGGTCATGCTCTGTGCAATGCAGGCTGCATGGCCAGCACCCTGCTCCCACTGCCATGAAGTTTTGTAACTGCCTGGTCTCATCTCCAGCTCATTCTCCAGAAAAAACATGATTCAACAGCTCTTATCACAGCTTTCCTGTGGCTGCTCTTGTGCTGCTGTTTCTATTAATACACTTGATGTCTCCTGTGACTCTCTAAAGACTAGACTGGTTTAGAGGAACTACAGCTGCTTTTTTTAAAGAGGAGGGGAAAAAAAAAGGCAAGTGCTTCTGCCAAGAGAAGCAGAGAATTATCTCCTATCACTTACTCTTCCTCACCATTACTTCAGAGCCCAAACAGACACAAAAGCCCATTAAGCTGACACAAAGGCCAAAGCTCTAGTCTCCGAGCATGTGAACCCATTCTCCACACTGATCTGTCCCTCTGATGCTCACTTGGACTAAGCAAGTGATGACACTTGTCATGTCTTTTTTTAAAGGCTGTCACAAAAGAACGAGCTGTTCTTCCTTTTAAGAGACACTTTCAATGCAGGGAAATGCAGCACAAGGGAACAATCCAGGGTTTCTTGGGAAACTTCTTTTAAGAGAAGTAGAAGCAGCAAAATCAGGTGGTGACAAAACAGCTAAACCCCTCTCATTACTTATCTGTGTTTAGGGGTGGTGGATGGGAAAGGAAAGAAAGCAGATTTCTTTCTTTTCAGCTATGGGTCTCAGACATATGCTGTAGATATGGCATTGAGGAACAAGGTTGGTTCCTACTGTCCTCTAAAGCAAGGTGAGGAAGGGACAGGGTGCCAAAAGCCAAGTCGTCCAATCTGGGACGCCTCATTGTACCACTTGCTTTTTATCCTGGATTTATAGTCACATCACTAGAAGTTACCTGCTGTGAGAATCCACAGAAGAACTGGTATAAAAACTGCGGTAAAATGAAGCAAAGGTTCTGGGGAAAGAGAAGACAAGCAGTCAGCAGGGAAGTGACAACTTCTCTATCTAAATCCAAACAACCTTTCCTATCACCAGTCACTAGTGTCTGACATTACATTATCAGACAAGTCAAGACACTGTTCTCCACCAAGCACAAAACTAATCCAAGGAGCAGTTAGTATCTGCAGAAGAAAAATCACGCTCACATTCCCCTGTAAAAGTAATCCAAAGTATATGCAAAGCAGTAAGCTGCACACACATCCTTACCTTATAGAAGAAATACTGTACAAGGTGTGCTATTCTCACATAGTATAAATGCCCATGTGCTAGTAGCAATTTTCTTAAGTGTTTAAACTTTGGCACAGCATAGTCGCTGTTTCTGGAAGCCTGTCGTCCTTCTTTGCCTTTTATACCTGGAGACAGAAGCATAGCAAGGGGTTAATCCCTAAGGGACTGGAATCTGGATTGATGCTGTGGTATTGGGTTAGTCCTTAAAGGACTAAGATCTGGACTGATGCTATGGTATAGGATTAATCCCTAAGGGACTGGTATCTGGACTGATGCTATGCTATCCCTAAGGGACTGGAATCTGAATTGATGCTATGGTATAGGATTAATCCCTAACAGAATGGAATCTGGACTGATGCTACGGCAAAGGGTTAATCCTTAAGGGACTGGCACCTGGAAAGATGCTACCCACTAGGTTTGTTCACATCACTGTCTCAGGGCATGACATAAGGCATTACTTCCCTCTTCATGCCCCAGGAGGGTAACACACTGACGTGCTGCAAGCCTCGGCGTGGTTTTGGCTCCACACCATTCAGACCTGCCTCTGGAGTTTTTCAAGCTATATTTAGGTTTAGCTGTCTGAGCTCCTATGGAAAAGCGTGGTGAGGAGTACCTAAGCAAACCTGATAACAGATAAGGAATTGGTTTCCCCAGGGCTTGCCCACAGCTCGCACAGCCTGGTTATTTCACAGCACACACCTGGTTATTTCAGACATCCCCACAGAGCTGAGCTCAAGAAAAGCAGTTTTGTTCTCTCAAAAGCCACATCCAAACCCAACTGTCCTGGGACATCATTCATCACTGTGATATTTCCAACAGCCCCAAATAAAGAGGCTGCCCTTTTCGTTCCATCAACTCTTCTTTACTACAAAAAATCTCCAGTAACTCAATGTCATACACACAGGGCATACAACAGAACTGAGCATCAGCCCCCAGGAAACACACGTGGGTGCCCATTGGAGCTACTGGCAGCTGTGACCAGTTAGCCCTAATACAGTCGGTACTTTCATTGCACTGCCTTTGCCACAACTGCCAGGAATCACCCACCAGTTTCCTACTTGTGCCTTTTCTCCTCTGACCAGCAGGCAACCTTTACCACCTTCAATGTGACCACAGAGTTTTTGAAGGCCATCTGCAGTTTATCACTGATGAGTAGAGTGATGCTATCAAAGGCAAACAGTGTATGATGACATCCAGCATTTATCTGGAGTCAAACCCTGGCTCCAAAGAAAACAACAGTGGACTTCCTGTGTTTTCCAGTGGGATCAATTTAGCCATGTGCGACCAGAAACACTGACTGAGCCTCAGCCAACAGCAGACAGATCTTAGGGATCAGATGGGTGTTATCAGGGGGTCTTACCTATTCCAACATGTGCTTCCAGAATCATACTGACATCATTTGCACCATCCCCTATGGACAGCGTTATCGGGCTCCCTTTTGTGTTCTTCACCATTCGTACAATCTGAAAGATAAGAACAACAAAGGATAGAGCAGAAACCAAACATTCAGGTAAAAAGCCTTCAGGAACCCCCAACTGCCCCACTTGGAAGAGCCCCCTGGGACAAACAACCAGACAAAGTAACACCCAGAGAGTTCAGATTAATAAACCTCCTTGTTCCTTCCTTCTCAGTCACCAAGCAGAGCAAAAGCCAGGATCCCGCTGCACAGAGATGAAGGACAGTGTTTAAACACAACTGCCAGGCAGCAGCATCCCACCCTTCCCTGCTGCCAGACCCTACTCTCCCAAGATGGGACTTCACATGTGTTTTGGAGGGTAGGAACCCCTCCCACGTGGAAGAGGAGCAGAAACACACCACTTATCAGGCTTGGATCCTATCCACTGGTGTGAGGATGTCACAGACTCCACTTGAGGAATTTGGAAAGGGAAAAAGAATAGAGGGGTTTGTTTAATTCTACTTGGCTTGGGTTTATGGCTTCCTGCAAAGCATATTGAACAAAGGGTTTACAACACATTTGAAAGACTGATGTGTTCCCATCACACTCTGAAGCTCAGATGAGGCTTACACGTAGGCTGGAGAAGTCCTACGTGATTATGATAAGAACAAGCCCCAGCTGATGGATTAAGTGTATCACGTGCCCATTAAAGCAGTGAATACCTGTGCTTTCTGCAAGGGAGCCATGCGGCAGCAGAGGACTGCAGCACACTTCAAGCAGATCTGTAGAAAGATGTTCTTGTAATTACTAGAACCGGAGTCCTGAGAAGGGTTCAGTATCAGCGACAGTGTTGAGCCATCTATAATCAGGCCATACTCTTGAGTCAACGTCCAGCTTCTGGGACACAAGGAACATGTTTGAAATCAGACATCAAGAAGTGAACTGCTTGTACCATAGAATCCCAGACTGGTTTGGGATGAAGGGACCTTAAAGCTCATCCAGTCCCAACCGATCCCCTGCCCCGGGCAGGGACACCTTCCACTAGAGCAGGTTGCTCCAAGCCCCTGTGTCCAACCTGGCCTTGAACACTGCCAGGGATGGGGCAGCCACAGCTTCTCTGGGCACCCTGTGCCAGCGCCTCAGCACCCTCACAGGGAACAGCTTCTGCCCAAGAGCTCATCTCAATCTCCCCTCTGGCAGGTTCAAGCCATTCCCCTTGTCCTGTCCCTACAGGCCCTTGTCCCAAGCCCCTTTCCAGGTTTCGTGGAGCCGCTTTAGGTACTGGAGCTGCTCTAAGGTGTCCCCTTCAGGAGCCTTCTCTTCTCCAGCTGCCCCAGCCCAGCTCTCTCAGCCTGGCTCCAGAGCAGAGCTGCTCCGAAATCACTTCTGTATTAATCTTCTCCCCATCCCTTTTAGGGGGCTTAGAAATCTTAAGAAGCTTGGATTTAACACACACCCTTCACTAAGGGAACTGTGCAATTAAATTCAAAACCAACTAATACTAGAGATGCTGAGCAGAGTGAAGGAGCCAGTCCCCAGGGCCACAACACGGTCCTATTGCTCTATAGGCTTTGCATCTGCACCCAAAAAGCACACAGGCCAGGTCCTCTTGCTCACTTACCTCTTCAGGCCCCCCCGGCTTTTGGGAACATCCTGAATCAGCTTCTTGTGGTAGTCTATCAGCAGCTCATGGAGCCGATCCTCCTTCCTCTCGCTCTCTCCCACCGTCCTCGCCGTCAGCTCCAGCAGCTCGGTGCTGGTCTGGAAGAGCCTGCAGGCGTAGCACGTGGACTTGGCAGTTTCCATCTTGTCTCCTGTCAGCACCCAAACCTTCATGCCAGCTGTGTGCAGAGCTTCGATCGTCTCTGCCAACTGCTCCTGCAGCCTGCAAGAAGCAGCAAAGCATCACTTCACAGGCTGCGCCTCGCCTAGTCCACATAACCCTTATTCTGCAGGTAGGAAGCAGCAGCTCAAGACAAGCTGGTTCATTTTCCCCTGTGCTGGAGAGACCACTGCCACAAGAATAAGGATTAGAAGTCAGCAATCCCAAATTGTTATCTGTAGCCAAAAAAAAGCAATCACTGCTTTACACTGCGAGACCTCAGAGTCAAGAGTAAGAGTTTAATTTACACATTCAGTTACTACATCTGCAAGCGAAACGGGATCTGTTTTGATGTGCAAATTAAAGCTGCGTGCTTAATTCACCCTCTAGAAGCTCGAGTACTTCCGTAGTTTCATTAATAAAGCCTAATTCTTACTACACCAGCCAATTTTAGCAACTAGGGCACTGTGTAATGGTTGTGCCATGGAGTAATTAATTGTCCTGGACACTTCCAGCATCTGCCTGGATGCTCAGTTCCACCACAAGGCAGGGAGAACCCACAGGTACCAGAGTGCTGGTGGTGATGGTCACCTCTTTACCTGTCTTCTACAGCTGTAGCCCCAATCAAGTGCATGTCTGCTTCTGTGTCTTCAAAAACCTTTGCCATCTTTTCCTCCCTGTCCTGCAGAGCCATCTTGGCTTCATTCAGTTGTTTGTCTATTTTGTCATACTCCTTTTGAGTGAGTTCTTTGAAGGCCACACACAGCGTTCTGTAGCCATCCTGGTAGGGGAAAGAGGGAAAATAAAGTGGACAAGTGCCCTAAAAGCAGATTTTCTACAGCTCCCGAATTGAGGGTTAGTGCTTTTCTCCACCATCAGTGCTTCCTTGCAGTACTGATCCTGACAGCAGTGACAATTTGCTGGCTTGAGTTAAAGACCAACTTCTCTGTGTTTATACAGTAACTTCTTCCCATCAGAGTAAACTTGGTTATGATTATTATGTGCATCTAATAAGGCAGAGAGAAACTAAGAGAAGGACCAGTGCTGAGAGTATGCATCCAGCAGGGAGAGCAAGGACCACAGCTGGGACCAGGCACTTCTCTCCCCAGAGTAAACAGCCTGCTCTTGTTATGCCTATTTTTAACCGGCATGGGAGATGCTTGGGCACAACTGTGATGGGGACCATATAAGCATATCAAAGCTCAAATAAAGGTGGAAGCCAACGAAAGAGAAAAGGGAAGAAGCTTGGCTTCAAAACAATGTGAAGTGACACTCGGATTTTCAACACTTCCCTCCAAAGCAAGGCCACATCCCTATTTTTGGAATAAGGCGCCGGCCAAATTCCATCCACGTGCTCACCATAGCATTGCGGTCCACATGGACTTTTGTTGGTTGGATTTCTTCTTGCTGCACCCTTGGAAAAATAGAGGAGTCTGCTCCTTTACAGAAGAGAAACAACTTCCCTAAAAGCAAATTATAAATAGTTTATAGCCATCACAAGCTGTAGAAAGACTTCACAGCTTCAATAGCTCCAGCAAGTGATGCAGAGGGGGGAAATCTGGCAGGACTAAAGACAGAACTGCTGGTAGCCCAGCTGCCTTTAGGCTGGACATGGGGTGTCCCTTCTGCCTCTGAGCAAGCTTTCTTCAACAGACTGCACACAGTGGTTTAGGTTTTCCTGTTCAGAAGCTTTGGTAGCCTCTCTAGGGAGGGTAAAACCAGCATCCTATAACCTTTTGGGCCTGACATTTGAGATGGATGGTGACCTATGAGTTTCTGTCTCCTATCCCCATGAAATCCCATCCTATTCAGGGGCTGGGTCTCACTTCTCCCCCCATGTATTTGTACTTTCAGGCTGGAACTAGTCCAGCAGCAGCTTTCCATAGGTCATCCTCCCCATCCCTGTCTCCTCCCCTCACATCTGCTGCTGGTGTCCAATGGCTGCTATGGAGAAAATCAACTCTGTCCCAACCAGACCCACTACAGAACTTAGAGCAGCTTAGAAAACCTCACAGTTTTGCCTCTGGGTTACAGCAATAAAGGATGTGTTCTGTATTTGTACATGTGCACACAAGTATGAGACCAGAAATGCATTTTAACTGTACCTGTGGTGGTTCTCACAATGACACTCATACGGCGACGGACAGGATCAAAGTTCAACACATGGAGAAGCTGGTACCTTAAGAAGAAAATAAAGCAGCTTAGACTCAGTAGAAGAAAAATAGCTTTTTAAGACATAAAATCACTAAGTTTTGCTGCAGAAATCAATACCCCCTACACTGGGCAATGTGCTTTTTACAGCTACTGTGCAAGAAAGTGGAGTGAAACCCCTCCGGTGCTGCTCTGAGTGTGGGGCTGAGGGTGCTGGTGCATAGCAGTGCGCTGAGGCCAGGCTGGGCAGAGGCTCAGCAGCACCACGTACTGCAGGCAGACACATCATCTCCAACATTCAAATAAGGAGTTTCACCATAAGGGCAGCAAGAAGTGAAACTTGCTTGAGAAAGCAAGTTCTCAGGAAGCGCCTGGATTAGGTCAGCGATTCTCAGATGTCCCCCAGGCTGTGAGCACAGGGGGAAATCATTATTTTCAGCTCAGAAGAGAGTGACACGGATGGGAGTCATATCACAAAGCATATTACAGCATCCTGCCGTGAGGCCCCATAAGGTCAGCAACCACCCCATGAATCCTGGGAGCTACCTGCACAGCCAGATACTGATGAAGGACACACGCAAGAGACTGCAGGCACTAAAGGGACCTGAATTTAGACACCTTTAAAGCCACCTGCAGCTTTTTGCAAGCAAAACCTTTCAGCCTGCACTTGCTGTGCTGCACTCTGTGAAGTGAGAACTCACATCAAAGAGATGTGAGTTTTGGGGCAGGTCAGCACGGTCTGACAGCCCTCACAAAGGAACAGCTTTGCCCTTGCCAGGGCGGCCACGTTGACCACACTCTATTTAGGCTGGGTAGGAGGCAGCACAGCACAACCAGTCCTGCTCCAAAGCAGCTCCCCCGAATCCAGCACTTACATTTCAGTTTCATTCTTTTGGTTTCGGATTTTCATGAAATCGTTTTCAAGTCCTAGAAAAGTGAAACCATACCTGTCAATAAACAAAAGGACAGAACAACATTGAAAACACCCATTGGCACAGATCAGACCTTCACAACGTTCTCCTTTCACCTGCTGCACTGCAGAGGAGAACAAAGAAGTTAGGGAGCCTGAGCTAAAAAGCTTGGCTGGATGTTTGCTTGCTCCACGCAGAGCCTGCTATGATGTGCTGGCACTGCTCCCATGACTGGGGAGAGTCTCTGGACACAGTCCCCTGGGTCTCCATCAGATTTACAAGCCATAAGCAAGTATATATGGCTGCAACACTCCATCTAAAACCTAGGGGCAGCTAATAGCATAGTATCATAGAATGGTTTGGGTTAGGGGGGACCTTAAGGCTCAACCAGTTCCAACCCCCTGCCATGAGCAGGGACACTTTCCACTAAACCAAGTTGCTCAAAGTTCCACCCAACCTGGCCTTGAGCACCTTCTGCAGGATTCAAATGTGGGTCTGATAACAACGCAGCCCATTATTTTGCCACTGTATGCCAAGGAAGCAAGTTGGTTGCAGTATGCACACAGCCAACTGTTCTGTTTCTTATGGATTAAAACACATGGCCATGGTGGTTCTGGCAAAGAAACCTCTGCCCCAGCCAGTCTCTGTAGCACCAAGAAGCTTCTCAGGAAGACCCTTTGCAGAGCACCCCTGTTACAGGGAGCTCATTTAAACCCACAGGCTCATGTTGAAGGTCAAGCCCAGCATCACAATGTGCTTCCCAGAGAGTGCTGTGGTACTGACCAGGTAAAGGGGTGTATCGCCTTCAGATAACCCTCACCTCCCTCCCACCACAGAGGGGGAATGAAGCACCCCAACATCCTCATAGCCTTACTTTTCTGCGCCTTTCACCAAAGCAATCTCATCTGGGGAAGAGGAGATGTAGGTGTATTTGCATTCCGGATGCCCCATCAGCCCATCCACTTGGTCTGCTTCCTTGATCTGGACAGTGTGGCACAGGCAGAGGGCTCGCAGGAACAGCTCCTCACGGCTCTAGGCAGGAGGAAGAGAAGGAGGGAAGGCTTGTTACCAGCCTAACACCAGGCACCGACCCCACCTCGCAGCCCTTGGTGGTGCTCTTGGGGTGTGCATGCTTTAAACCCACATCACCAACACCCGCTCCCAGTTTTGGCTGTATTTACCCAGCCAGGAAGTGACCACAAACCCCTAACAGCCATGGACACACAGATTCCCTACCTTTTCTGCTTTGCCATAGTATTTTAGGGGTCCATCAGTCTGAGAGAAGCCATCCACCTCCGAAATGCAGTCCTTGTACTTGTGCCCATCGATGCAGCACTCAATGAACTCCATGCTGTTCTCCGTCAGGGTCCCAGTTTTGTCCGTGAAGACATACTCCACCTAGAAGCAAGCAGACAGGCAGCCTGCCCCACTGCACCCCAGCCCCATGCACCAGGGAAGGAGCCCCCCAAAACAACAAGCACAAGGCATTTTACTGCTCCTTTGCCAACACTGGGGAGTACTTTGCTGCCATCCTAACCTGGTCCCCTCTAAAAGACACCTCATAGGAGTTACACCACTGCGTATTCTACTACTTTGCTCCTCAGAGCAGCTCTTTGTTTTTCAGCCCATTGCATGGGTGCCTGAAGCTCCTGAAGAATGAAATCCATTCCCAGGCTCATTGCTTTCCCCTCATCCTCTTTATTGGGTCCTTTGCTACAGCTCCTGGTGCTTCTATAGCTGCTGCTGCAGGTTTGCTGCCTCCTTTGGGGGCTTTTCATCTTGATGATGTATTTAAATCAGGTAATTGCTATTCCAAATATTTATTTATGGGTCTCAAAGCAAAACAAGAAGCTGGAGGCACTAGACATACCCTCCGCTCAGCCTCTCCTCACGCAGATAAGGAAAGGGAAGCCTGAGCTGTCTCGTTGTGGCTGCACATGCACATCTCTCTGGGCATGCAATTTTCATTAATCCATGAAGAGACATCAAGTTTTTCATCTTCAAATTGAGGCAGTGAAAGCAAAACCACCCCGACAGGCAGAGCCCTGCGCCTGATATTCCCCAATATGGAAACAATTGGCATGACCCAATTCCTGCTCTTTCATGCACTATTTATAACCTCATCCATTTCGCAGAGCGAGTGGAATCACATTAAATGGAAAGTGCCACCAAACTGGCTGAAGCTTTGCCCTGAGGGGACCACAAAGGCCTGCTACAACAAGGGTTCCTATCAGGGAGGATGTTTCCATCCAAGCAGATGCAAACAGAGCATGTTCTGACCTGCCCAAGCTCTTCGTTCAGGTCCGAGGTGTTCACCAAGGCCCCCTCTTTTATTTCTTCATCATACATCTCCTTGTCCCAAGAGATGAAGAAGGAGCCCAAGAACTTCTGCATCTCTACCGTAACATACATGGAGACTGGGATAATAAAATTGAAGAGGACCATAAATGACAAGAAGTCTGTGAACATCCGCAAGACCTGCAATGGAAAGGGGAGAAGATGATGCAGTTGGTCCCCCCATCAGGCACAATTCAGGGGTAATTTACAGCAACACCTCTGGGGCTTTAGCCAGCTTTTCTCTAAGGTTAAATGGAAAACACAACCTGAAAATGAATACAGCTAAGATACACAGCCAAATTCCATTTTCCTTTGATGCAGAAATCTCACTGTCTTCTGCAGATCTACAAGGGTAGAATACAAGAGTGTATCTCCCTGCTTCACAGTGACCAAACAGTGCTTTATTCAAGTATATTCCCCCCCAAAACACACTAGTGCAGGCTCATTCTGATCTCAAGTAACAGAAACGAGGTGGAAGTGGCTTGAGACCCGCCAAGCTATGGTGAGGGTACAACTGATGCAGTGACATCCCTGTAAATCTACTCAATAATCCATCAAATAACCAATCTCTACACAGTTCCACTCACTCTTTCAGGCTTGACTGCCTGCGTCTCAGCAAATTGGGGAAGCTGGTTGACGTGACCTCAATTCAAGTTTGCCTACTCAAAGCTGCAAGATAGCTCGAGTTCAGATAAGGATCCAGGTTAAATTGGCTGCTGTGTTTCTATGATATCTAGTATTTATGCTTTGCCCTACTCTGTGCAAGCACTTGCTGCGCACAAGCATGAGAGAGGCAGGAAAGAAACACACAGAGCAGGAGAGACAGAAGGAAACAACAGCCACAGGACTCGCTGGGCTGGCGACAGAGACTATCACATTAAATAAACCCATCCAAATAAAGCCAGAGGAGGTGCTGAAACACAAATCCCCTCACCTTGAAGGTCTCCTTCTCTTTTTTAGTCTTTTCATTGTACCAAGGCTCATCATTAAATGGATTACTCTGCCAGACATACTTCAGAGTGGTGCACACAGTGGCCTTGCTCAATAGGATGCACAAATACACTATCAAGAAAGCGTTGATAGATCTGAAAAACAGGTTTCTTCCTTAAATTCTTGCAGCTATTTTTATACAGAAAATCATGCAAAGAAGCAGGAACAAGACTTCCTTTTAAGAAGGGAATTACAGAACAAGTGCTTTTGATATCCAGGGTCAGTTCATGTATTTTAACATTTCTTAATTTGGAGGTTTAAATAAAAAAGCTATTAAGTGTTGCAGCTTCTTGAAAGATAACACTTAATCAAATACACAGATTTTCTATGCAATCAGAGAGCATCTGAAACAAAAGGCAGCAGATTGGGGGATTATTCCTCTACAAGTCATCCATTAAAACGAAACCAAACTCAAAAGCTTTACCCATGTTTAGCAGATGAGAAATACTCACTTTTCTACAGCAGATCGTTTCTGAGACTTCCCTTGGTAGTTCAAAGCCATTTTTGTTTCCATTCCAGTGTAGACTGCAACTCCTACAGGATATTAAAGCAGGGCTCATAAGGGACTCGCAGCCCCAGATAGACCCAGCTTGCACTGAGCCACACGGGGCATCAGCATTTATATGAAGCTCAAATCTTAGTTGAAGAAAGAGGCATTACCCAAGGACTGTTCAGCTACAGAAACCTCTCAGGCTGCTAAGTAATGTAATTACCTATTCCCCAGAGCACTGAGCAGGAGCCTATGGATCACATACAGTCAACAAAACCCATCAGTCCTCCCTAGCAGCATCACCCTCAATCACGAGTGCCTGGGACTGTGATCCTAGCACGTTCTCAGCAAAGGATTTGGGATCAACTCCCTGCTCTTCCCATCCCAGGCAACAACAAAAGCTTGTTCAGCTGTATTAACACAACCTGCACAGTGTGGCAGCACTGCAGACACAACCAGCACCTCCTGATTCCCCCTGTCACCTTTGCAATCAGCTTGGATACCAAATGTAACCGTATTTCCCTCTCCAGATTTAGTGACGAACATCTACGTTTGCCATTATTTATTCAAACGATTTCAATAAATACAATAATAACTGTTCACCATAAATCTTCTTGGTATTTTTGAGGGTAGCACCTTTCAGCAACAGGTTTTCAGGACCCAAAGACCTAAATATAAAAGAAGTTATAACATTACATCACTCAAAGGACATTCAAACTGCTTTAGAATTTAGACCCAGAGATGGATCATAAAGCTAAAACAGATGTTCTTTAGACCCGATTAAAGGATTTGTGTGTTAAATTGGGCATTGCTTGAGTTTCTTTCTCTCTTTATATACTTATATTTCCATTTCATCTTACACAGACTATTCTTGGTGCTCAAAGTTCCAGATTTAGTGGGGGATTATCAATAAGGCTTTTGGGGAACATATGCAAAATGTTCAGATCTATGTTCAGTACTTATTTAAAAACCTGGTTTGAAAGGCATCAAAAACCTGTCCATTCTAACACAGTCAATCAACAGCACCAAAGCTAATGGCTTATTTTGCTCCCATTCATGTTTTAATTTCTCTTTGAAACCCCCACCCATGACCCTCTGTTGTTCCTAGGCTCTGGGTAGACTCACAAAACACAGCCAGCATCAGTCTGGCTTTTCATGACATTATTTGCTTACATCTCCCTGAATCACTCTGATGGATGTTCAAGTTTCTGCTTTCACAGAATCCCAGCCTGGTTTGGGATGAAGGGACCTTAAAGCTCCTCCAGCTCCAACCCCTGCCACGGGCAGGGACACCTTCCACTAGAGCAGGTTGCTCCAAGCCCCTGTGTCCAACCTGGCCTTGAACACTGCCAGGGATGGGGCAGCCACAGCTTCTCTGGGCACCCTGTGCCAGCGCCTCAGCACCCTCACAGGGAAGAGCTTCTGCCTCAGAGCTCATCTCAATCTCCCCTCTGGCAGGTTAAAGCCTTTGAATAACAGTATTCAGCAACTGCCTGGTAAATTTGTTCCCCATCAGCAGGAGAGGGCATTACTCGTGGTCCTGCACTGCCTCCCCAAGAGGGGCTCAAACAAACCGCAGGAGGGCAGAAGGCAGAGAGTGGAAAAGGTTGGCTACAGGCCTCCCTTAGTAATGAAATACATGGAGTGGTTAAAGGAAAACTCTAATGATGGCAGCACATGTTCAGATCCTTGAAATTCAATGTAGGGACCCAACCTCTTTGAGAGGGCCAGCAAAAGGGCTGCAAGACCAACCTGGCTACAGGCTCCTGGTTACTTCTGTAGATGATAATTCTTCCAACAAATCTGCAATAAAAATATGAGGAACTTCTATTACAAACAGTTTATAAAGAGCTACCAGAAACATGCTAAACAAAAGTCATGAGATGGAAGCGAACACAAACATGTGCATTTGAGAGTTCACTGCGTCAGGGGGGTAGCTGTGCTCAGGATAGGGAGAAGCCACACAGCCCTCCTGGTCAGAGGCACCCACAAGCAGCACCAGTACCTGATCATACCTTTGCACCCCAGCACATCCCCTTTACAGAGCACAGCACCAGCAAACCTCCTTCAAGGGATTTAACCACGAAGACCGCTTACTCCTGGAAGCCACTCAGCACCCTCACAGGGAAGAGCTTCTGCCTAAGAGCTCATCTCAATCTCCCCTCTGCCAGCTTGAAGCCATCACCCTATTATTAGCTCCGCTAACCGGTGGTGCTCGGGTGTCTGTGTGGAGATGACAGCAGGTAGCTGTGGGGCAGGAGGAGCAGGATGGGCACAAGGAGGGGCAGACTCACTTGTAGAGGTCAGGCTGTGGCTGTTCACACTCAATCGTAGCAGTGAGGGTGTCGATGGCTTCATCCGTGCAGAGCACAGTGGTATCCCGCACTGCATAGTGAGTCTGGGCAGAGAAGCACAGGCAGCGTCACCACAAGGCCCCAGCAACCCAAACCCCAGGTTTTATACCCCATTATTTAAAACACCACCAGCAATGGCTTGTCAGCACCAGCAGCTCACCCAAGCCCTCACCCTGCTCCCACAGAGCATCTCTCAGTGAAAGACTGAAGTCTGTGAGGTTAAGAGAAACCGCAGCACAAAGGAGCTGCTGGAGGAAGGTGTGCACCACAAGCTTGTCCCTGGGGTGGAGGGAGGCTGCAGGTACCCTCAGGGCACAGGTACCCCCAGGGACCACCCATCCGATGCTCCTGAGGGTAACCAGACAGCAGCTCGGGCGCGCAGGGACCAGGCAGAGCGCTGCCAGACTCCAACCTATTTTTAGCAGCCGCTGCCGCGAAGGTTCATCTCTCACAATTAACTGGAAAGCCCACAAAGGATCTGCTCGCTGCCTCCCGGGCTCTATTTATAGGAGCTACTCAGAGCTCCAAGTCACGGCGGCTGCACGGCAGGCTGCCTCCATCCATCTCCAGTAACAAATCCATCACAAAGCTCCTCCGCTCCTTACGTCTGCATCCCCCTCTCGCGCATCCCGGGGGAACCGTTACGCTCCACGCACTGTAGTCATGGCATTAGCAGTGCCCACCTTTGTGCTGGTTTGGGAACCTGCCTGGCTTTTTGTATGGGAAGCAGAGACACAAACACACAAACATCTCTGGTATAAATCATGGGGTTTGTGAAACATGACTCAAAGCTGTTCCTGCAGTGCCTGGTACCAAACCCAACCTGTGGAGGTGGGGGGGTTTTTACTGCTGTCACTATGGATGCTGTGCAGTTACCGACTGGTACTTCAAAGCTGCCTCCTGATCAACTCCACGATCTTTACATCCTGGGTCCCTTAATGTATTTAGAAAACACATGTTCTTTTAGATAAACATTATCTTTTAGGTAATTTAGATATGACTGAAGATCTGTGCCTCAAAGACAGAGCCCTGACAAAGTCCTTTCCACCGTTCTGCTCCAGTTTCACCTAACCAGGCATCTTTGACCTGACATGCCCCAAACACCAGAAAAATCCCCACCAGGTGGGCAGCAGATACCAGTGCAGATGAGGTTTTGAGTGTCCTTCCCTGACCCTCCTTTTGCAGCAAACCCTGGTTCCTCATGTTAGACCTATTTCCCCAAACAGCACTGACTTTTCTATGCTCTTCCCCTTCAAACTCATCTTCATCTCGTCAAGAAACAGGAGACAGCTCCCTGTCACCTACAAGAATCCACAAACCAAGAAAAAAAACCCCATTGCAGCGCTTGATACAGCAATTCAGCATTGCACTTGGACCCAAATGTTAGTAACAGCCAAGGCTCTGAGGTTATGTGAGCTCATGCATACAATACACCTGACACAAGTCAGCAATTGCCTGTTTAACATGGTTATCTATTGCCAGCCTCAAGCCACTTCAAAGCTCCACTCCACTAGTGGAACCAGTACGGTGCATCAGCTCCTACGTAAGGTTTCCAGCACTGATTAACAGCCACCCATAAAGAGACAAGCCACAGAGCCCATACCATACATATCAGACTGATAACACTGACTTCAGAGTGAGCTGGAATGAATCGGGTCATTTTAAAGTACCTTCCAGTCTTAGACAGACACTAGCAACTGCAGTAGTAAGTATTCCTGACACACAAGTGCAAGCAAATGTTCATGTGTTCTGATGTACATAAGGTGTTTTTTGCTGTTACTGCTTCTTTCCCCAGGTTAGAGAAGGCGGCATGAATAAAGGAATTAAAACTGAGGAGGTGATCCATCCTGAGCAAGGCTGGTATTAAATTTCAGTGCCTGATTCAGGGCAAGAGAGAACAAAAAAGCCCAGAAGCGATGTTTTCCTCACACTGGTGCAGAATTCCCCAAACGGATCTGGAAATACTGCCTCAAAAAGTCCCTGACCGCACTGGGAAAGCTTGGTCAAGTACCAAACCCATTGCCAGGTCCTGGAAGGGGAGCTGAAGAAGCTGCAGGCACTGTTTGACCGACATGGGGCTGGAGAAGGGAAGCACTAACATGCTTCCCGTGATGGGCAGGAAGGCAGTGAAGCTGCCTCAATAAATATCAATACAAATTGGGGCAGTGCCAGCAGAAATGGCTGTTGGAGATAAAGCAGAAAACAATCCCCAGGGGCCCTCGGTGCTGATGTACTGGGAGCAGACAGAGAGAAGAGCTGTTAAATACAGCCACAGGGATGGGATCACCCACCACTTACACACACACCCCCACCATGCAAGCACAGCTTCAGTGGTAGCTCCAGCCACCCAAGTACCCCCAACACCAGCTCCCAAACACTGCCCCATCCATCCCCATCCCCATCACCTTGAAATTGGACTCGCCATCGAGACTGGCTGTAGTGACATAACACGTCCCGTCAGTGCTGCTCGAGGCCAGAAATATCAAGTCACAGGGGAAGGTCTCATCCGCTTTCACTTCTACGATGTCTCCAACCTGGAGAAAAGGAAGCTTTTTAGATGAAAAGCCCTCCTGGTTGTCATTAGATGGTTACAGATTCAGCTTCTCTCAAAACCTAGAAGAAATGATGTTGGCTAAAAGGGAAATCAGGGTTTAAAAGGCACATGGGTCCCCAAGCATCACTTCACAGCCAGACAAGTCCATCCAGCTCAGCACGAGCTCACAGTGCCCACGTGGCACAGTGTTTATTTCTCTGCTAAATCTTTATAGAGCAAGAGACTGTACTTGTCTGAAGTGTGGTGTGATAAATTAATGTCAAAGCTAAGTGTACTTTCCTGGTGTCCTTGGGAGAGTTGGAGATGGAAGAGGACTGCCTGTCCCGGAGAAGTGCAGAGTGCTGACAGATCTGTCACTTGTCAGCCCCGGCACAGCTTTTGTGAGACAGCTTTTCAAAAGCAATCAAACAAAAGGCAGCTTCTCTCTTTAACCAGGAACAGCTCTTGGAGCACCTCATCTGACAGTGAGCTCACTGGAGCAGCTCTAACCTCAGCACATCCCTCCTCCCTGCTCGTCTCCTCACCACGCACCCTCGCGTTCCCATCGGCTTCAGCGATACCCACACACGAGTTCTCTGTGAACAGTTACCTTGATTTTTTCACTCTCCTTCTGCACTTGCTTTGCATTTTCCACAATGAAGACATTGCTTTTGTTCACTTCGTTGTCAGCTCTGTGCCTCAGCCAGTCCTCGTATCCCTAGGCACACAAACACAGGCGACACAAGCTCGTAAGGAAGCAAGTAAACTAACACAAGAGGATGAGTAGGGATGGAGAGAGAGGGAGAGATTAAAACAATGAATAAACCAAGCAGCCCTCAGACCTCCTTCGTGCGTGACAAAGCATCAACCAAAGTGGCTCAGACTGAATCAATTTATTTTAATAACTTCATATGCATATTTGACAGATTCAGAACAGATTAAAAATAACAGACACAATCTATATGCAGTGCATGCAATGAGCAGCTCAACCACTGTAACATGTTGCTATTATTCTCAGCGTTGGCAAGAACAGGCTGATAATATGAATAATACACTTAGCACCCTGCAACTCTTCCCTATGGTAACGCAGGATGAGACTCTTCCTCTTCAGTCTTTAGTGAAAGAATGAAACATTCAGATTGGAAGCAGATGGGTTTTACTCTCACTCTCCCTTTCTGACCCCTGCAAAAGAAACTTCTTTTATCATTCAATCCTCCTGCAGAGGATATCTTTAATGGCCCGCAGCCATATGATGGGAGGAAAAAGGGCTTTTAACACCCCAAGATGAGGACACGTGTTTTCAGCAGCTGAGTGGTTGAACAGAAACTGTCCTTGCCATTTACCAGCACGGAAGCAGATCGTGGGCTACATTTAGAGCATGGCTCTGCGAAGACTCAGAGAGTATTTCTAAACAGAGAAGAAAAATTCAGCAGTAACCTTTACTGACCCTCTCAGT
The DNA here is from genome assembly GCF_000696875.1 of Nestor notabilis. Lineage (NCBI taxonomy): Eukaryota > Metazoa > Chordata > Aves > Psittaciformes > Psittacidae > Nestor > Nestor notabilis. The sequence continues at coordinate 4,003 of NW_009941876.1, read as the reverse complement.
TTGCTTACAACAGTGCAGACAGAGATGCTTTATGTTGCCAAAACAAGAGACACCAATAACCACACTCAACTGGTGCTCTGCAGCCTCTCTTGCAAAGCACCAGTGTACATGCCCCACCTTCAGAGAAGGGTTCACCAAACCTACCAGCCCATTTTGGTGACTTCAGAGTACATTCAAACACACACTCATGGTTTTCCTCTACCACAAGTCCCAAAGAGCATCTTCCTCTACCCACATTGACACTGGTACCTGTTTGATAGCTGTGACAGTGATGACAAAGAAGAGAGGGAGGCCGCTTGTCACTGGGCTGGTCGGGGTGTCCACTATCACCTGCAGAGAGAAGAAATATACTGCTGACAACTGGGTTTCAGGAAGCAGTAAGCAACAAAAACTCTGGTAACTGGGGAAAATGGTGTTCATCCCACTGAGGGTATGTCACAGACAGCAGAGGAGGAAGGGGCATGTAAAAAGGACCATGCAGGCATCCCCAGGAGCATGCTCCTCCATCTCCATCACCTCCTCCTGAAGGCCACGGGATATACTTGGGTGGGAAAAACCCTATCAGAAGTAGCCAAAAACGTAAAATTGACCTTGCTCTAGTGGGAAACAAAAGCCTGGATGAATGGGCTGCTGGGGATGGGCTACATAAACCAAGTACTCAAAGTGTGGATGCCAACAAGCCTGCTCCCACCATGGGGGGTTCTGAAGAGGACTGAGGCAGGGAAGGAGGATGGGGCAGAGGCAGTGAATGAAGTGAAAAACACCCTAATTTCTCACTGAGCCACAGGAGGACTTTAGCAGTGAAGATGGGGCACATCTGAACCCTAAAACACAGCCAGTTATGAGAGGGAGGACAATACCCATTGCCTTGAACCATCAACACTCAGAGATTAAAAATTACATGCATCAGCCCAAATGACCTACGAAATACACTGCAGAATGGAACCTGAATCGTCAAGTAAAACAGATAATCCACACTTTGTCTTTAAGCTCTCCAATTTGGAGTTCAGAGCATTATTTAAGCACAGCAACTGCACAAGGGCCTTGGGGTAGATAGCTGGATCCTTCCTGAGCTCAGTGCAGCACCCAAGCAGCAAACCCAAGCTTCTTCATCGTTAATTAAACCTCCAGGCTGTGGCTTCTGACTCTGTTATGAGTTGGCCTGAAGGGTAGGAACAGCAGAACAGGTTCGTAACTAGGAGGGAATAGCATAAGAGGAGGACAAGCTGCCCTCCTGCTTCCCCTTCCACACCAGGGCACGCAGAATTGGCCCTTTTCCTGCTATCTCTGGAGAGGACGGGAGCACGAGAGGCAGATGGTGAGGGCTGTGATGAAAGGGAACCTCAGCAGAAAGGCTTTGTGTGCCCACAAAGGGGCTTTGTCTCCCTCCACTTGTTTGCTCTTCCCTGGCATGCTCACAAACAGCAGCATCTGTATGTGTACTGTTTTAGGAGCCCCTAAAAAGCTGTGCTAAGGACAGGGCTGCTCTTATCAGCTGGGAGGAAGCTACAAGGATTTCAGCCCTATGAAATGCTGTACTCTGCAATATTACCCTGTGTTACTGGACCCAAAGCAAGAAGAGCCAGAAGATACTGAAGTGGAAGGAATACACCCCAAAAAGCAGCCAGGTAAATGGTTAACTTGACTCTTAAATGGTGTATGAGTAAGTATAAACCAAGATAAGCACAACAAATACTCCCAGGAACACAAAGCCCTGTCTCACTTGAGTTGGTGTAAAACTTCTACAGACACAAAGTCTGGTAGAAACCAGACTTTGGAAGAACAACCTCAAGTGAGGATAGTGCCACGGACACATTGACCACAGCACACGTAATGACCACTCACCAGGGTGGCAACACTGAAGTTTAGGCCAGTCAGCCAAAAGTTATCATGCAAAAACTGGACGGATCTTGGGAATACAAAAGGAACTTTGGCAAGGGAGAGGACCTCCTGCTTCTGCACTGGAGAAGATGCCGTTGTATGTATTTGTTTAAACAATATGATTTGTATCCACACAAACACTGTTTTAGAGATGCATGAGCCCAAATATTAGATGAAGTCCCTGGAATAACTTATTTATGCGTTTGGACACTGCATTCCCAGCACATCCCGTGGCTGAATACTGCTCTTCCCCTTCGTGGCTGGTGGAAAGCTGAGGGACACACAAGCAACGAGCCAGAACATCAAAGGCAGACTCCTTTGAAGCTATTTTTGTGCTGCTTCAGGACTTCAATGGCTTCATTTGGATCCACTTAAAAGTGACAAAATCTTCTTGTTATTTAAGTTTCTTCCTAACTCATTGTTCAGGAGACTGAAAAACACAGTCCAGAAACCATCTCATCAATCAAAAGGAACATTTTTCACTCCTGGCACCTCCTAAATTAGCTCACTGCTGTCAGCTTGGTCTGTCTACAAACACACTTGGACTACACTTACTCCAGACCAACCTTTCCCCCAGGAGTTTACTCTCAGTTTCCTTGTAGTGTTGCAGTAGATGATCCAAAGCACCATTGTTAGTGCTTTGTCTTTCTTAGTGCACTATAGGTGGTTTATGTTTAAGGCATGTACTTCCTCCCTCTAAAACAAGAGCTGCATTTGGAGTCAAGGAGTAATAGCCTTTTTGATAAAGGGTTTCAGCAGCAGGTAGAACAGACACACCAGGCAAGCCCTAAGCGCTGTGAGACTTCTCATGCAGCACATAGGGCAATTCTATTAATTTAAAGATAAGCACCAACATTTAAGCTATAGATGCCATTTATCGAGGTATAACCCTTGGTATTTTAAGTGAATGGAGTGGCCTTGAGTGCTTTTTTTAAGGCAAGTGGCATCCCAGCACAACGAGCAGCCGGGGGCAGTCGGTTACTCTATACGGCAGCAAGTGTATTAGTGCTGTCAGGTTGAGTTTGTTCAGTTGGGTTTGTTGTTTCTCTAATAGAGCATGAGGGTTGCTTCCTTATTTTAAAGGTGCCCACAGGATGAAACCAAGGAGGAAAAGCCAGGCTCTTCTCACCCACATAAACCTGGCCCTAAAATGGGCAAGAAGTTAAACTGCAACCGGTTTTGTAAGTATAAAACAAGAATATCCCATGTTCTTCATGGCCAGAGGGCCAAAAAGATTAAATAATACCACATCACTAAATGGCCAGCTACACAAAAAGGACATCCCGACTCCAGGGCACCGCTTCGGTGCAAGGCAGATTACAAATTCAGCCTGACAAAATGGAGCAATGCCAGTGGAATCAGGAGATGGAGGCGAGCCAGATGATGCCGAGCAGATTGGCCTTTCATGTGACACTGCCAGGAGGAGCAATCCACGGCCGTTACCCTGGGATCAGCAGCCACCGGAATGACTACACATCATAGCTCTTTACTGTAAGGATAAAACATTGCAGGCACTCATCTCTTAAACACACAGCCTAGGAGAGAGTGACACCCCAGACATGAACCACCAAAACCCCACAGAAGTCCATCTAACAGCAGGCTGCTTGCAGTAGCCACACAGTGCCATTTGATTTGCTGGGGTAGTGTTCTAATGCCTGTTTTCAGCCCTAGAGCAGGTTGTCTGCTGAGCCCCAGGATTTAAAAGGTGAGTAAACGCACTGCAGTGCTTCTCCCAAACTCCCTTCACCCCAATGCATTTTGACAGTTGGCTTTTCTTGGCTGACAGTAGCCAGGTTTGCTCAGGATGTGCCACAAAGCAGAGCAGAAGAAGTTTGTCCATGTATAAAGCTTGCTATTTCGCCTGTGCAGAGCAGCTTCCTCAAGCTTCACCTTCCCAAAGCTCAAGCTATGCATTTTCTGAGTATAGCCTATCTCTCCTGCTTGCCTGGAAACTCATTAGAACTGAGACATCCAAATATCACATAACTTGGGAAAACACAGCAGAAGTAATAAAGGTGACCAAAAAACCAGATCTTGGTTCTGTAGCATCAAATGTATTGTCACCACTTGACTGATCTCAACACTTAAAGAGTTATTATTTATTAAATTATTATATTATTAT